>NC_060175.1:95330220-95385220 GCF_021184085.1 Oncorhynchus gorbuscha
TCTTATGAGTCCAAATTTTAGATTTTTGCTTCCAACCATTGTCGTCGTGAGACGCAGAGTAGGTGAACGGATGATCTCTGCATATGTGGTTCCCACCGTGAAGCATGGAGGAGGAGGTGTGATGGTGCTTTGCTAGTGACACTGTCAGTAACACTGTCAGGTACACTTAACCAGCATGGCTACCACAGCGTTCTGCAGCATACGCCATCCCATCTGGTTTGCGCTTAGTGGGACTATCATTTGTTTTTCAAGAGGACAATGACCCAACACACCTTCAGGCTGTGTAAGGGCTACTTGACCAAGAAGGAGAGTGATGGAGTGCTGCATCAGATGACCTGGCCTCCACAATCACCCGACCTTAACCCAATTGAGATGGTTTGGGATGAGTTGGACCGCAGAGTGAAGGAAAAGCAGCCATCAAGTGGTCAGCATAAGTGGGAACTCCCTCAAGACTGTTGGAAAAGCATTCCAGGTGAAGCTGGTTGAGAGAATGCTAAGAGTGTGCAAAGCTGTCATCAAGGCAAAGGGTGGCTACTTTGAAGAATCTCTGTTGAACACTTTTTTGATTACTACATTATTCCATATGTGTTGTTTCATAGTTTGATGTCTTCACTATTATTCTACAATGTAAAAAATCATAAAAATAAAGAAAATCTCTTGTATGGGCAGGTGTGTCCAAACTTTGGACTGGTACTGCATTCAGAAAGTATTCAGACCCCTTGACTTTTTCCAAATTTTGTTACAATACAGCCTTATTCTAAAACCGATTACATCGTTTTTTTCCCCTTCATCAATCTACACACAATACCCCATAATGACAGTGAAAACAGGTTTTTAGAATTTTTTGCCAATTTATTCAAAATAAAAAAACAGATGCCTTGTTTACATAAGTATTCAGACCTTTGCTCTGAGACTCGAAATTGAGCTCAGGTGCATCCTGTTTCCATTGATCATCCTTGAGATGTTTTTACAACTTGATTAGAGTCCACCTGTGGTAAAGTCTATTGATTGGATATGATTTGGAAAGGCACACGCTTGTCTGTAGGGTCCCACAGTCGACTGTTCATGTCAGAGCAAAAGCCATGAGGTTGAAGGAATTATCCGTAGCGCTCAGAGACATGATTGTGTCGAGGCACAGATCTGGGGAATTGTACCAAAACATTTCTGCAGCATTGAAGGTCCCCAAAAACGCAGTGGCCTCCATTTATCTTAAATGGTAGAAAGTTGAAAATATCAAGACTCTTCCTAGAGCTGGCCACCCGGCCAAACTGAGCAATCAGGGGAGAAGGGCTATGGCAAGGGGGTGACCAAGAACCCAAGGGTTACTCAGAGAGAGCTCCATATTTCCTCTGTGGAGATGGGAGAACCTTCCAGAAGGACAACCACCTCTGCAGCACTCCACCAATCAGGACTTTATGATAAAGTGGCCAGACGGAAGCCACTACTCAGTAAAAGGCACATGACAGACCGCTTGGAGTTTTCCAAAAGGCACCTAAAGGACTCTCAGACCATGAGAAACAAGATTCTCTGATGAAACCAAAGAACTCTTTGGCCTAAATGCCAAGCGTCAAGTCTGGAGGAAACCTGGCACCATCCCTACGGTGAAGCATGGGGGTGGCAGAATCATACTGTGGGGATGTTTTTCATCGGCAGGGACTGGGAGACTAGTCAGGATTGAGGGAAAGATGAACAGAGCAAAGTATAGTACAGAGAACCTTGATGAAAATCTGCTCCAGAACGCTCAGGACCTCAGACTGGGGTGAAGAATTATCTTCCAACAGGATAACGACCATAAGCAAACAGCCAAGACAACACAGGAGTGGCTTCAGAACAAGTCTCTAAATGTCCTTGAGTGGCCCAGCCAGAGCCCGGGACTTGAACCCGACCTGAAAATAGCTGTGCAGCGACGATCCCCATCCAACCTGACAGGGCTTGAGAGGATCTGCAGAGAAGAATGGGAGAAACTCCCCAAATACAGGTGTGCCAAGCTTGTAGCGTTATACCCAAGAAGACTTGAGGCTGTCATCTCTGCCAAAGGTGCGTCAACAAAGTACTTGTGTAAATGTGATATTTCAGTTTTTTTTATTTGTTATACATTTTGGGGGAAAAAAACACAAAAAACAGTTTTTGCTTTGTCATTAGGGGGTATTGTGTGTAGATGGATGAGGAACAAAAACAATTTAATAAATTTTAGAATAAGGCTGTAACGTATCAAAATGTGGAAAAAGTCAAGGGGTCTGAATACTTTCCGAATGCACTGTAGTGCACTACTTTAACTAGATCCCTATGGGCCCTGGTCAAATAATAGTGCACTGTCTAGTGGTTAGAGCATTAGACCAGTAACTGAAAGGCTGCTGGATCGAATCCCTGAGCTGACTAGGTACAAATGTGCCATTCTGTCCCTGAGCAAGGCAGTTAACCCACTGTTCCCCGGGTGCTGAAGACGTGGATGTCGATTGAGGCATCCCTCCGTACCGCTCTGATTCAGAGGGTTAAATGCAGAAGACACATTTCAGCTGAACGCATTCAGTTTACCACTGACTAGGCCCCCCCCCCCTTTCCCTAGAGAATAGAGTCCCATTTAGGATGTAACCTTTATTTACATGTTATCTTAATATCTCTTTTCATCTGTTATCCCGTGTTTTACCTTCGTTCTGCCTGTAATGTCATATTCCCTGGAAAATAGTAGCTAGACTTTAATCTGGTTTAAAGGCTTTGTAAATGAGGCACATAGTGTGGGTGTGTCTTTAATTTCTAATGGCGCTTTCACACAAGATGCTCCAGTGTGTAGTTGAGCGTGTGGTTTATAGTCTTTCTGCTCGAGTGAGTGAATGGTGTCTTGCTCTAGTCTAGTAAATGAAGGGTGTGAGTAGGGTCTTGCTCTAGTCTAGTAAATGAAGGGTGTGAGTAGGGTCTTGCTCTAGTCTAGTAAATGAAGGGTGTGAGTAGGGTCTTGCTCTAGTCTAGTAAATGAAGGGTGTGAGTAGTGTCTTGCTCTAGTCTAGTGAATGAAGGGTGTGAGTAGTGTCTTGCTCTAGTCTAGTAAATGAAGGGTGTGAGTAGTGTCTTGCTCTAGTCTAGTGAATGAAGGGTGTGAGTAGTGTCTTGCTCTAGTCTAGTAAATGAAGGGTGTGAGTTGTGGCTTGCTCTAGTCTAGTGAATGAATGGTGTGAGTTGTGTCTTGCTCTAGTCTAGTGAATGAAGGGTGTGAGTTGTGGCATGCTCTAGTCTAGTGGCAGTGAGAGCCTGATGCAAAATAACAGGTGGTTTAGCATTTAGCTAGTTAAACACTGTGGAGCATCGAGCTAGCCTAACACTGTGGAGCATCTAGCTAGCGTAAAATTGTGGAGCATCTATCTATCGTAACACTGTGGTGCCTCTAGCTAGCCTAACACTGTGGAGCATCTAGCTAGCGTAAAATTGTGGAGCATCTATCTAGAGTAACACTGTGGAGCATCTAGCTAGCCTAACACTGTGGAGCATCTAGCTAGCGTAAAACTGTGGAGCATCTTGCTAGTGTCAGGCTAAAAACTAAAGACACACACACTGGGTGCCTCATTTACTAAGCCTTTAACCAGGTATAGCATACAGTGCTGTTCACTAGCTGGTATAAATATCACCTCTCTTCCCAGTGAGCTCTCCTGGCTGGCAGATTGAGAGCACACAGCCCACCTTCCTTAACACAATGACATCTCTACAGTTTAACACACACACACACACACACACACACACACACACACACACACACACACACACACACACACACACACACACACACACACACACACACACACACACACACACACACACACACACACACACACACACACACACACACACACACACCATACCATGAAAAAGACCAACACCATTGGCATTACATAAAACTTAATAGTGCACAGCAAGAAATACATGTAAACATGAAAATAAACCCTGCAAATGATGCAACCCTGCCCCGTCTCTCTGGTTCACTAACACATTGATCTATATGTCATATAAACTGTGCATATCATGTTTATCTTTCCCTTCCTCCATCCCTTCTTCCTCTCTTCTGTCGTTGCTGCCTTCTCCCTGTGAACTTGTCTTTCTCGCTCATTCTTCTCTTGATCCCTCCTCTCTTTTTTTCTCTCTGTCTCTTCAGACAATTTATCTACCAGCATATATATTACAGGATCGTGAGTGCATTGCTTTTCAAATGGGAGCCCACCCTTCCTTTCCCTTTCCCTCCCTCCCTCTCTCATCCTCCCCTCTTTCTTTCTCCCCTCCCTCTTTCTCTGCCCTCTCTCTATTTTTAACCTCTTTTTCTCTCTCCCATCTCCCTCTCTCTGACCCCACTCCCTCCTTCTCTATTGCTCCCCCCTCCCTCTGTCTCGCTCACCTCTCTCTCTTAACTCTCTCTTTATCTGCCCCCCCCCCATCTCCCTGGTCTCTCTTAAATCACCCTCTTCAGCCATCCCTCTGTTAGAACAGCTCAATTAATCTCCAGCTGGCTTCAGCGAGGAGGAGAAGATTACATTCTGCTACGGCATAGAGGATCCAGGGTAATCACACACTGTACTGTACAGCGATGTGTGTGTGTGTGTGTGTAGTGTAGCTATATGAAAGATAGTAAAAAATAACAACTATCTGTCTGGCTCTAGGAGCAGCAGATCTAGGACATTCAAAGTTAGGATTGTGACCCCTACTGGGGTCAAGGGGGAACTGCATTGGAGTCGCCAATAAAAAAAACAAGAGTAATACAATCTGTACTATTGTGTGGGAAAATATACAAAAGTTTTTGAGAAAGATAATTTGAAAAATACAATTTTGAGTAAATGTATTTAAAAAATAACAATAATGATAAGAGATGAAAATGCAATGAATTGAAGGTTATTTATTGATGTGAAATGAACCTATTTTAAGTGTCTGTCGTTAGATTTGTGGTGGAGTGGAGTCGCAACAAATTTTGGGGGGAAAAAAACATCCCCATAAATTCTGGCAAAATAATTTTTATTTATTTAACTCAAATTGAATTTCCTGCAATTCTACACATTTTGACATGAGGAGTAGAGAAAACTTTGCAGTTTTAAAGCAAGTTTTCTGCCAATTCTACACAAGGGGCGGAGAGAAAATAATAACAATATTATAAAACATTTAATGCAATTCGACTTATTTTTCCATGGGGCAGAGAGAATTGTTTTGCTGTTTTACAGCTAATTTCTTGACATCAGCAAACCTGTCTCCCACACAGCGCCATACACGTGGTCTGCGGTTGTGAGGCCGGTTGGACGTACTGCCAAATTCCCTAAAACGACGTTGGAGGCGGCTTATGGTAGATAAATTAACAAATTCTCTGGCAACAGCTTGTGACATTTATGGCATTGTGTTGTGTGACAAAACTGCATATTTTAGAGTGGCCTTTTATTTCTCCAGCACAAAGTGCACCTGTGTAATGATCATGATACACCTGTCAGGTGGATTACTTATCTTGGCAAAGGACAAATGCTCACTAACAGAGATGTAAATAAATCTGTGTACAACATTTGGGAGAAATACGCTTTTTGTGCGTGTAGAACATTTCTGGGAATCTTTTATTTCAGCTCATGGGACCAACACTTTACATGTTGCGTTTATATTTTTGTTCATTTTATTATGGGCTGCCTGTTCTGTGTTCTGTGTTCTAGAAACAGAATATAATGTTTTGCATTCTAGAATACCAGAACACTCTACATTGTAATCCTCTCATTTGCCTAATGGATGAATGTAGATTTACAAGCTCGTTGCCATGTTTGGCACATTGCCTGGTGTTTGCATCCGTTCACAGGCACACCTATACAGTCTGTTGGGAGAGCTGCCTTACTGACTGCCACACCCATCTATTCCTTTTCAACGTCTCTCTCTCTCTCTCTCTCTCTCTCTCTCTCTCTCTCTCTCTCTCTCTCTCTCTTTTGTTGAAAGTATCTCTCTTTTTCTCTTTCTACATCATTCTTTCTTTACCTCTCTCTCTTCTTCCCTCTACCACTTCACTCTCTCTCCCTCCCCTTCCACCTGTTTCTCTCCCCTTTTCTCTCATTCTCCTTACACCCCTTGCTCGGTCTCTTCTTCTCCTGCCTCCCTATCTGTCCCATCATTACATTTACATTTACATTTAAGTCATTTAGCAGACGCTCTTATCCAGAGCGACTTACAAATTGTAGTTAAAGTAGCTAGAGGGAGGAACACAGGAGCACCTCAGAGGAGCACCGACCCAGATAAATGCCTTCGGTTCCAGAGCGAGAGAGAGAAAGAAGAGAGAGAGAGATACACTGCAGTAGGATAGCCAGGACAGGAAAGCCTGTATTCACAACGTTGAGTGCTGATCAATCAGGTCCTCTCTGTCCATATGATCTTATTTAGTATGATCTAAAGGACAAAACTGATCCTAGATCAGGATAATGTAATTTCTCTCAGATTAGACCTCCTTCCTTCAGACCACTAGCCTGATCCCAGATCTGTTTGTGCTGGCCCATATGAACACAAACAGACCTGGGACCAGCAGGCTACCAGACCTGTGAATATATCATTACAGCACAGTGCAATCAGAGCCTTCCTTAACAACATTAAACCCATGAGTTGAAGGAGGGGAGTACAACAGGGAGAATAGTGGAAAATACTGTATAAAGTAGCAGAGTAGAAAGAGAGATAAGCTGAAAATAAGCCGAGTTAACTGGAAGATTGGTCAAAATGATAAAGGCATGGTCTAAAGGGCAGGACATAGGTGAACAGAACTGTGTTAAAATGCCTCACATATTGTAGCAATAATAATATATTGTATTTTGTAAAAAATATTTGTTTTATGTGACTATTTTTTTTGAAAACATTGTACGTGAGCAAAATAACCCCACACTCATTTTCAATGTATTTTTTTTAATGTGTCAACACTTATTTCAAACTTGTATGATCACACACAGTCATAAAATGCAAAGTAAAATCTCTATTTATGCAGATTAGTAAAACACCAGCCGATAATATAATTTCCTCCAAAGTTCCACAACAGCATTGCATTCAATATTAATACCAACCAGTCAGACCCTGTTGCATGCTACACACTGTCTGACTGTGTGCCCAGCAAAACCTACTGAAGACATACCATCATATTATTTCTCTGTGTAACATCCATTTAAACTATTCAACAAGATGTCTGCTTCAATATGCTGTCATTTTCACAATTACAAATCATCATTTTCTAAATTAAACGTAAACTATGAAGGTGATACTACGGTACAAAACTTACAAACACTTCTAGCACAACATTGAGAGAAATGACGATAAGCACATTTGCCCATTTTAACAATATCTCATTTGTTAACACATTTGCCCATTTTAACAATCTCAACAGAAATCTTGAAATATAAATACTTTTGACAGTTGTATCCAATGACATCACCACTAATATTATTCTCCACTCACTACAAATACATTCACGACACATTAAATTACTCTTCTAGAAATCTAACCATCTTTCCACAGCCATCACAGACAGGCTAGGAAGGTGATTGTGATGCTGTGAGTGGAACTGCAGATGTGACCAAGGTGTGGTGATGCTATAATCCTCCAGCCAGACAGCATTCTAATTCATCTCTCTCTCTCTGTCTCTCTCTCTCTCTCTCTCTCTCTCTCTTCTTCTCTTACCTCCACAGGTTTAAAAGATGGCCTCAGGGATGTTGATTCTCCTTTCCCTCTGTCCTCCTTGTTTTCTTCCCCTCGCTCTCTCTCTCTTCCCCTCTCTCTATCAAATTGATTGTGCCCTCTCCTCTCTCTCTGTGCTGATGCTGCAGTGATACAAAAACACACCCTTTCTCCCCCTCTCTCTCTCTGCCTCCCTCGCTCTCATTGGCTTCCTGCTAGAGGTGACATCGCCTTTCTTCTGCTCTGCCTCTCCACTCATCCCTCCCTCTTCCCCTGCCTCGCTCTCTCACTCAGCTCGCACTCTCTGTGAATTCTGACCATTCCTTTATTGTCTTCTTCCCCCATCCCTCCCTTTCCTCTCTCAATTCCCTCAGTTCACCCCATCCCCTCCCTCCCTCCTCCTCCCCTCCCTCTTCTCTCTAGCTGGATTAGTTTTGCCAGGTTTCAGTAGCCAGATAGCAGTTCTCTCTCCTCTTTCTATATGCATCGATGCAGATCAGCTCTAGCAGACATAACAATAGACTTATTAGCATGGTGGTATAGCCTACGACCCGACGCTGTGCTCTACATCTCACTCTCTCTGCTGTCTGTCTGCATCCCAAATGGCACCCTAGTTCCTATATAGTCCATTAAACAGGGAATAAGGTGCCATGTGGGATGCATCCCACATCTTTCCTTGTCTCTTCTTCACCATGCTCTGTCTAATAGCCCTATACAGGTGCTTTAATGGCTTGGCCAAAATACCCTTTATATTAATAACGTCTACCATGGTCGACCGAGCCCATCTCTCTCTAACAATGAACAGATTCTGGCTTCTGTAGCTACTAAGACATCTTTTGCAGACACACACATGCACTATCTAGTGGGTTTTCAATTAATAATAGCCCAATCTAAGGGAAATGTCAGTGTCTGAAACCATTGTTGTGTTATGTAATACAATAATACGTGTTGTGAATTCATGTCGTCTGTGACCTGTGACTGGGAGGGGCGCCTGAGGGGCAGAGCCGGGTGATTTTGAGACTTGCCGATTGGGGGATAATGAGGAAGTGTCTTAGTAACCTGTAGGAGGCCTCCCTGTGTTGTGACATGATAACAGCCAGGCACTTGGGTGATAACAGTGATACAACACTTTGGAAATATGATACTCAATGTCTTGGGTGGTCTATCCTGGCCTTTCACCGACCCTAAAAAGTGCAAAGAGAGAGCGAGCGAGTTGTCTGTATGCTCTGATAAGGGTCTTTGTGACAAAAGCTTGGCAATGAAATCTGCATTAATCTAAGTGGGACTCATTTCTATAGTTTATTCTCTCATCTTTCTGCTCCTGTCAGGTGATAACAGTAAGAAAACACTGTCTATCCTGGGGTGGTCCGGGTCTAGACTGACTGGGGGCTGTACAGAACTGGCCTTTCACTGATCCTAAAACTAAATAGAGAGATAGAACGAGATAGAATAAGACATAGAGGAGAGGAAGAGATAGAGGAAGAGGAGAGGGTTGGTCAGGATTGATCAGGACTGTACACAACTGTATTTTCTACTGATCGTCATGCTTATCTTTTCTCATGTTGTTGTGACTTTTGCGGAAGCATTGTCTACTCCCCTACTTGTTTTCATCAATCCAGAAAAATGTGAAGAGAGAGTAGAGAGAGAAAGTCGAGAGAGAGAGAGAGAGAATGAGAGTGAAAGAGAAAAAGAAAGAGAAAGAGACAGAGAGAGAGAGAGAGAGAGAGCGAGAAATAGATCCACATAACCACACAGAGTTTAAAGTTGAGGATGACTGGCATTATAGCGGTATTACCCCAGTCCCATTGAGCTCCATGTCTTTCCACTTTGTCACTGGTGCCACTGGTGCCAGTCCAACTGCCAATGTACCCAGTCCCACAGAATGTGGCTGACAAAGGAGGAAGCATAGGAACCTTGGGCATGGCGGCATAGATGATTGATTACACTAAGACCAGATGAGGTACAACCCAACCCGAGGGCGTACACAGTCAGAGTTCGGATATAGCATCGGTTTTCATCAGCCCTCCTACTCTGTGACCGTTTGTGAATACAGGTCTCTGAGGCTACAGATAACAACTTGGACTAGAGCTGACGGTGAAACCAGTGTTATCATAATAGGTTTTTAACCACAAGGATCTTTTCTGGTCAAAATCACCAGGGTTTGAGAGATACTGTAGCATTTCAAGAAGGAATGGGGTTGGCACTGAGGATACTGAAGGTGACGGAGTAGCTCTGATCAGCATCAATGTGAAATTGCAGGGAGCAGCAGGAGATCATTGAAGTCCATTCACAACCACAGTCATTTAATCTGAACAGTCTCATTTAAGAACCTGTTGTAGCAATACAGTAGTATTTCATAATGTAACATTAGTGGTGTTTAGAGAGGAAGCCCAGTGGGTCGTTCAGAGTGGGGAGATGTAGGAAGTCAAGCTCAGACAGATCAATATGGAACACATCTCTCGTCTCTCTTCTAGATCTGCTTGACTTATACACAGAGTACTCATCTCCTTCATACTGGATCTACAGTATATGGACCTAAATCTAACCAGGAAAGACTCGAGCTCCATTTCCAGCATGACTTAACCAATAGAAGAGTAAGACAGCTAATAAACAAATCACCAGGAGGAATACATTTTCCTTTTATCAAGCTGTAGCCTACTTTCACTTTTGTCTTATCTACATAGTTGCTCACACTACCTGTCAATCAATGTCTCACATTCTCTCATACTCTTTACCAAGGTACATTTATCCTGTCTTAATCCACGTCAGACCATCTTTACTTGTCCTCATAAACCCCCTCTCTCCTCCTCCCTTTTCCTCCATCTCGTCCTCCCTTTCTTTTCCTCGGTTTACAGGAAGGGTGAGTCAGCTGGCAGAAGAAGGGATATGTGGATTGTGGATGGAATGAAATATGAGAAGGGAGGAGCGTAGGGAGGGAGGGAGGGAGCGAGGCAGGGAGGGATCGAGGGAGACGGAGGGAGGGAGAGAGGGAGAGAAGGAAAGAGGGAGACAGAGGGAGACAGAGAGGGAGACAGAGAGGGAGACAGGGAGGGAGGGAGGAAGGGAGGGAGGGAAGCAGTATGAATAAACAACGTTAAGACCAGGGTTGCGGCAAAAGGGGATGCTGTCAGCAGGAAAGACAGAAAGAGAGTGAGAAAGTAAGACAGAAAAGAGAGAAAGAAAGAGAGAAAGCGAGACAAAGAGAGAGAGAGAATGTCATTAGCCTAAAGAGCAAATAAGACCGTCAGGAGTATTGAGTGAACAGACACACAAATATGGAGAGACTGGGAGAGAGAGAGACGGGGAGAGAGAAAGAGAGAGGGAGAGAGGGAGAGAGAAAGAGAGAGAAAGGGAGAGAGGAAGGCACAACTACGACAACATAACCAAGAAAAACAGGTCACAACTCCTGCATCTCTGTCGCACGCTGGGTATGTACATAGTCAATGGTAGGCTTCGAGTGGACTCCTATGGTAGGTACAAAATGGTGTCAACAGTGAGGGCCACCTCGCTTCTAGTCCTTAGGAAACTTTGCAGTGTTTTGTTTTTTATATGTATTATTTCTTACATTGTTGGCCCAGAAAATCTTAAGTGTTATTACATACAGCCGGGAAGGACTATTGGACATCAGAGCGACGTCAACTTACCAGCACTACGACCAGGAATACGACTTTCCCGAAGTGGATCCTTTGTCCGAACCAACCAGGGCATTTGAACTGATTCCAGAGGCTGACCCAAAACAACGTCACCGCAGAAGAGGAAGACGGAGAGGCATTCTGGTCAGACTTTGGAAGCTTGCACACCACCCACCGCTTCCGAGTATATTACTCGCTAATGTCCAGTCTCTAGATAACAAGGTAGACGAAATTAGGGCAAGGTTTGCTTTCCAGAGAGACATCAGGGATTGTAACATACTCTGTTTCACAGAAACATGGCTCTCTCGGGATATGCTGTCGGTACAGCCACCGGGATTCTTTGTGTGTCGCACCAACAGAAATAAACATCTCTTCATGAAGAAAAAGAAGGGGGTGTATGTTTCTTGATTAACGACACATGAGCTGTGTTCGAATACCCATACTAACATACTGTATACTACATACTTCACAAGTATGACTAGTTAGACATTTTACTACTTTGGGTGTGTTATTAAATTCAATGTGATGTGCTAGAGTGCACTAGTAAATTCAGAGCTTTGTCAGATTGTCCGTTTGTAATTTCAGAGCATTTCACTCTCGGAGCGCACACTGGACGCTCGGGCCGAGGACTAGAGTTGATTTGAGCGTTCTGGCCTTACAATGGCAGTCAAGCACCCAAGCAAATGTTGGCTAGCTACTTCCGGACACAAATAAGACCACTCTGACCATTTTACTCACCCAAGCAGAGCTGATTAGGCAGTTTTCATGTTATCCAGAGCATTGGTGACTGTAACTGTGCTGCTGACAACAAATTAATTACGCTTTTTTGCCACCTTTTACTGACACTAGCCATTTTCAACGGGTGTTGAGTACTCGTAAATTCATTATTCTGTGCTCTGGTACTGTACACTCACACTAGAGTGCTCTGAAATCTGAGTAGATAGCCAGAGCGAATTTACGAAAGCTCCCGAAAGTCCATTGAGAATGTCCATATACCATTTAGCTAAGCCAAGAATGACGGGAATAATCAAGTCAATAAACGTTGGGTATTAGATAGCCTACAGTTTATATACTGGCAAGTCAATAAACGTTGGGTAGTAGATAGCCTACAGTTTATATACTGGCAAGTTTGATGTATAAGTAGCAAAATAATGTTAGGTAGCTAGCTAACATACAGGTACATACTGCTGTAATGATATGCTATGTGGTTTGTAAGGACAGCATAGTTAACAAATTGTCAGCCAACATAACGTGTAAGGCAACTTATTTGAAAAGTCATTACTTTATTAAATAGCTCAACATTTTCTTAACATTTCTCATAATTAGATAAAGCAATGGATTTGTATCCGCTTTCGTTGTACTTCGGCTGCATATTTTCCTCCATTTTCTTCAATCTGAAAACGATGTGAAGCCATGCCCATTTCCTGAAGAATTGCATTATGGTCCCTAAAGTACAGAAATAGTGTCCTCTGCGTGTATATTTCATATTTTGGCAAATTTAGTACGGCATCCTGGAACTTTTGGCATACTAACTATATCCATACTATGACTAATAAGCATTCTATATACTTACAGTTGAAGTCGGAAGTTTAAAACACCTTAGCCAAATACATTTAAACTCAGTATTTCACAATTCTTGACATTTAATCTTAGTAAAAAAATCCCTGTCTTAGGTCAGTTAGGATAGCCACTTTATTTTTAGAATGTGAAATGTCAGAATAATAAGAGAGCATTATTTATTTAATCTTTAATTTCATTCATCACATTCCCAGTGAGGTTTACATAAACTCAATTGGTATTTGGTATCATTGCCTTTAAATAGTTTAACTTGGGTCAAACATTTTGGGTAGCCTTCCACAAGCTTCCCACAATAATTTAGGTGACTTTTGGCCCATTCCTTCTGACAAAGCTGGTGTAACTGAGTCATGTTTGTAGGCCTCCTTGCACACACGCTTTTTCAGTTCTGCCCACAAATGTTCTATAGGACTTTGTGATTGTCAATCCAATACCTTCCCTTTATTGTTCTTAAGCCATTTTGCCACAACTTTGCAAGTTTGCTTGGGGTCATTGTCCATTTGGAAGACCCATTTGCGACCAAGCTTTAACTTCCTGACTGATGTCTTGAGATGTTGCTTCAATATATCCATATATATCCCCTCCTCATGATGCCATCTATTTTGTGAAGTGCACCAGTCCCTCCTGCAGCAAAGCACCCCCACAACATGATGCTGCCACCACCGTGCTTCACGGTTGGGATGGTGTTCTTCGGCTTGTAAGCCTCCCCCTTTTTCCTCCAAACATAACGATGACCATTATGGCCAAACAGTTATATTTTTGTTACATCAGACCAGAGGACATTTCTCCAAAAAGTACCATCTTTGTCCCTGTGTGCAGTTGTAAACAGTAGTCTGTCTTTTTATGGCGGTTTTGGAGCAGTGGCTTCTTCCTTGCTGAGCGGCCTTTCAGGTTATGTCGATATAGGACTCGTTTTACTGTGGATATAGATACTTTTGGACCTGTTTCCTCCAACATATTCACAAGGTCCTTTGCTGTTATTCTGGGATTGATTTTCACTTTTTGCACCAAAGTACGTTCATCTCTAGGAGACAGAACGCGTCTCCATCCTGAGCAGTATGACGGCTGCGTGGTTCCATGGTGTTTATACTTGCGTACTATTGTTTGTACAGATGAACGTGGTACCTTCAGGCGTTTGGAAATTATTCCCAATGATGAACCAGACTTGTGGAGGTCTGCAATTATTTTTCTAAGGTCTTGGCTGATTTCTTTTGATTTTCCCATGATGTCAAGCAAAGAGGCACTGAGTTTGAAGGTAGCCCTTGAAATACATCCACAGGTACACCTCCAACTGACTCAAATGATGTCAATTAGCCTATCAGAAGCTTCTAAAGCCATGACATAATTTTCTGGAATTCTCTAAGCTTTTTAGGCACAGTCAACTTAGTGTATGTAAACTTCTGTCCCACTGGAATTGTGATACAGTGAATTATAAGTTAAATAATCTGTCTGTAAACAATTGTTGGAAAAATGACTTGTGTCATGCACAAAGTAGATGTACTAACCGCCTTTGTGGAGTGGTTTAAAAACAAGTTTTAATGACTCCAACCTAAGTGTATGTAAATTCCGACTTCAACTGTAATTCACGTCACAAATAGTACGGTTAAAGTGGTTCGTATGAGTATTCGAACACAGCTCTGGTGTAATTGTAACAACATACAGGAACTCAAGTCCTTTTGTTCACCTGACCTAGAATTCCTCACAATCAAATGCCGGCCGAGAATTCTCGTCGGTTATTGTCACAGATGTGTACATCTCCCCTCAAGCTGATACCACGACGGCCCACAAGGAACTTCACTGGACTTTATGCAAACTGGAAACCATATATCCTGAGGATGCATTTATTGTAGCTGGGGATTTTAACAAAGCAAATTTGAGAACAAGGCTACCTAAATTCTATCAGCATATTGATTGTAGCACTCGTGCTGGCAAAACACTGGATCAATGCTACTCTAACTTCCACGATGCATACAAGGACCTCCACCGCCCTCCTTTCAGCAAATCTGACCACGACTCCATTTAGCCCCTTCCTTCCTATAGGTAGAAACTCAAACAGGATGTTCCTGTGATGAGGACTGTTCAACACTGGTCTGACCAATTGGAATCCACTACTTGAAGATTGTTTTGATCACGTGGACTGGGACATGTTCCGGGGAGCATCAGAGAATATTATTGATTTATACGCTGATTCGGTGAGTGATTTTATAAGGAATTGCATAGGAGATGTTGTACCCACCTTGACTATTAAAACCTACCCTAACCAGAAACGGTGAATAGAGGCATTCGCGCAAAAGGTGACTGGGAATATGGCCGAATATAAACAATGTAGTTATTCTCTCCACAATGCAATCAAACAAGCAAAATGTCAGTATAGAAACAAAGTGGAGTCGCAAATCAACGGCTTAGACACGAGACGTATGTGGCAGGGTCTACAGACAATCACGGACTACAAAAATAAGACCAGCCACGTCATGGACAGCGATGTCTTGCTTCCAGACAAACTAAAACCTTCTTTGCCCGCTTTGAGGATAATACAGTGCCACCAACGCGGCCCACTACCAAGGACTGTGGGCTCTCCTTCTCCATAGCTGAAGTGAGGAAGACATTTAAATGTGTTAATCCTTGCAAGGCTGCCGGCCCAGACAGTATCCCTAGCCGCGTCCTCAGAGCATGCGCAGACCAGCTGGCTGGTGTGTTTACAGATATATTAAATCTCTCCCTATCGCAGTCTGATGTCCCCACATGCTTCAAGATGGCCACCATTGTTCCTGTACCCAAGAAGCAAAGGTAAATGAGCTAAATGCTAAATCACCCCGTAGCACTCATTTTCTTAGCAAGGTCTACACTTGTTTGTTGTTTTGAAATTTTTAAGGTCTACACTTGTATTCAGCACATGTGACAAATAAAGTTTGATTATATTTTTCTGTCATCGTGCAGTGCTTTGAGAGACTAGTCAAGGATCATATCACCTCCACCTTTCTGTCACCCTAGACCCACTTCAATTTGCGTACCACCCCAATAGGTCCACAGATGATGCAATCGCCATCACACTGCACACTGCCCTATCCCATTTGGACAAGCCGATTACCTATGTAAGAATGCTGTTCATTGACTACAGCTCAGCATTCAACACCATAGTACCCTCCAAGCTCATCATTAAGCTTGAGACCCTGGGTCTCAACCCCAACCTGTGCAATTGGGTCCTGGACTTCCTGATGTGCTACCCCGAGGTGGTGAAGGTAGGAAACAACATCTCCACTTCGCTGATCCTTAACACTGGGGCCCCACAAGGGTGCGTGCTCAGCCACCTCCTGTGCTCCCTGTGAACCAATGACTGCGTGGCCATGCGGTCCTCTCAAGGCCATCAGACTGTTAAACAGCCATCACTAACACAGAGAGGTTGCTGCCTACATGCAGACTTAAAATCATTGGCCACTTTAATAAATGGACCACTAGTCACTTCAATGTCATGTTTTGTCTTATATTGTCTTGTCATTTTGCTTTTCCTTCTGTTCGTTTTCCCCCTGCTGGTCTTTTTAGGTTCGTTCCCTTTTTTCTCTCTCCCTCTCTCTCTCTCTTCTCTCTATCGTTCCGTTCCTGCTCCCAGCTGTTCCTATTCCCCTAATCAATCATTTAGTCTTCCCACACCTGTTCCCTATCTTTTCCCCTGATTAGAGTCCCTATTTCTCCCCTTGTTTTCCGTTTTTGTCCTGTCGGATCCTTGTATACTGTTCACCGTGCTGTGTCTTTGTATCGCCCTGTCGTGTCGTGTTTCCCTCAGATGCTGCGTGGTGAGCAGGTGTCTGAGTCTGCTACGGTCAAGTGCCTTCCCGAGGCAACCTGCAGTTCATTATCGAGTCTCCAGTCAGTTCTCGTGATTACGAGTGAAATAGTTTCTTATGCTTTATTTACCGCTCCGATTTGTCTAGGAGTATTGCTATTTCCTTAAACTGGATTAAAGACTCTGTTTTCGCCAAGTCGCTTTTGGGTCCTCATTCACCTGCATAACAGAAGGATCCGACCAAAGAATGGACCCAGCGACTACAGACGCTCGTAACACTGCCGTCGAGATCCAAGGAGCCATGCTCGGCAGACACGAGCAGGAATTGTCTGCTGCTCGTCATGCCATGGAGAACCTGGCCGCTCAGGTTTCCGACCTCTCTGGACAGTTCCAGAGTCTTCGTCTCGTGCCACCTGTTACTTCCTGGTCTGCCGAGCCTCCGGAACCTAGGGTTAATAACCCACCTTGCTACTCCGGGCAGCCCAAGGAGTGCCGCTCCTTTCTCACCCAGTGTGATATTGTGTTCTCTCTCCAACCCAACACATACTCTAGAGAGAGAGCTCGGGTTGCTTACGTCATTTCACTCCTTACTGGCCGGGCTCGAGAGTGGGGCACAGCTATCTGGGAGGCAAGGGCTGATTGTTCAAACAATTACCAGAACTTTAAAGAGGAGATGATTCGGGTTTTTGACCGTTCAGTTTTTGGTAGGGAGGCTTCTAGGGCCCTGGCTTCCCTATGCCAAGGTGATCGATCCATAACGGATTACTCTATAGAGTTTCGCACTCTTGCTGCCTCTAGTGACTGGAACGAGCCGGCGCTGCTCGCTCGTTTTCTGGAGGGACTCCACGCAGTGGTCAAAGATGAGATTCTCTCCCGGGAGGTTCCTTCCAGTGTGGACTCTTTGATTGCTCTCGCCATCCGCATAGAACGACGGGTAGATCTTCAACGGTGTTTCCCTGCTCCGCATCGCAACCATCTCCCTCCTCTGGCTCAGAGACTGAGCCCATGCAGCTGGGAGGTATTCGCATCTCGACTAAGGAGAGGGAACGGAGGATCACCAACCGCCTGTGCCTCTATTGCGGATTTGATGGACATTTTGTCAATTCATGTCCAGTAAAAGCCAGAGCTCATCAGTAAGCGGAGGGCTACTGGTGAGCGCTACTACTCAGGTCTCTCCATCTAGATCCTGTACTACTATGTCGGTCCATCTACGCTGGACCGGTTCGGGTGCTACATGCAGTGCCTTGATAGACTCTGGGGCTGAGGGTTGTTTCATGGACGAAGCATGGGCTCGGAAACATGACATTCCTTTCAGACAGTTAGACAAGCCTACGCCCATGTTCGCCTTAGATGGTAGTCATCTTCCCAGTATCAGATTTGAGACACTACCTTTAACCCTCACAGTATCTGGTAACCACAGTGAGACTATTTCTTTTTTGATTTTTCATTCACCTTTTACACCTGTTGTTTTGGGTCATCCCTGGCTAGTATGTCATAATCCTTCTATTAATTGGTCTAGTAATTCTATCCTATCCTGGAACGTTTCTTGTCATGTGAAGTGTTTAATGTCTGCCATCCCTCCCATTTCTTCTGTCCCCACTTCTCAGGAGGAACCTGGCGATTTGACAGGAGTGCCGGAGGAATATCATGATCTGCGCACGGTCTTCAGTCGGTCCCGAGCCAACTCCCTTCCTCCTCACCGGTCGTATGATTGTAGTATTGATCTCCTTCCGGGGACCACTCCTCCTCGGGGTAGACTATACTCTCTGTCGGCTCCCGAACGTAAGGCTCTCGAGGATTATTTGTCTGTGTCTCTTGACGCCGGTACCATAGTGCCTTCTTCCTCTCCGGCCGGGGCGGGGTTTTTTTTGTTAAGAAAAAGGACGGTACTCTGCGCCCCTGCGTGGATTATCGAGGCTGAATGACATAACGGTTAAGAATCGTTATCCGCTTCCCCTTATGTCATCAGCCTTCGAGATTCTGCAGGGAGCCAGGTGCTTTACTAAGTTGGACCTTCGTAACGCTTACCATCTCGTGCGCATCAGAGAGGGGGACGAGTGGAAAACGGCGTTTAACACTCCGTTAGGGCATTTTGAGTACCGGGTTCTGCCGTTTGGTCTCGCCAATGCGCCAGCTGTTTTTCAGGCATTAGTTAATGATGTTCTGAGAGACATGCTGAACATCTTTGTTTTTGTCTACCTTGACGATATCCTGATTTTTTCACCGTCACTCGAGATTCATGTTCAGCACGTTCGACGTGTTCTCCAGCGCCTTTTAGAGAATTGTCTCTACGTGAAGGCTGAGAAGTGCTCTTTTCATGTTTCCTCCGTTACTTTTCTCGGTTCCGTTATTTCCGCTGAAGGCATTCAGATGGATTCCGCTAAGGTCCAAGCTGTCAGTGAGTGGCCCGTTCCAAGGTCACGTGTCGAGTTGCAGCGCTTTCTAGGTTTCGCTAATTTCTATCGGCGTTTCATTCGTAATTTCGGTCAAGTTGCTGCCCCTCTCACAGCTCTTACTTCTGTCAAGACGTGTTTTAAGTGGTCCGGTTCCGCCCAGGGAGCTTTTGATCTTCTAAAAGAACGTTTTACGTCCGCTCCTATCCTCGTTACTCCTGACGTCACTAGACAATTCATTGTCGAGGTTGACGCTTCAGAGGTAGGCGTGGGAGCCATTCTATCCCAGCGCTTCCAGTCTGACGATAGGGTTCATCCTTGCGCTTATTTTTCTCATCGCCTGTCGCCATCTGAACGCAACTATGATGTGGGTAACCGCGAACTGCTCGCCATCCGCTTAGCCCTAGGCGAATGGCGACAGTGGTTGGAGGGGGCGACCGTTCCTTTTGTCGTTTGGACAGACCATAAGAACCTTGAGTACATCCGTTCTGCCAAACGACTTAATGCTCGTCAAGCTCGTTGGGCGTTATTTTTCGCTCGTTTCGAGTTTGTGATTTCTTACCGTCCGGGTAGCAAGAACACCAAGCCTGATGCCTTATCCCGTCTTTTTAGTTCTTCTGTGGCTTCTACTGATCCCGAGGGGATTCTTCCTTATGGGCGTGTTGTCGGGTTGACAGTCTGGGGAATTGAAAGACAGGTTAAGCAAGCACTCACGCACACTGCGTCGCCGCGCGCTTGTCCTAGTAACCTTCTTTTCGTTCCTGTTTCCACTCGTCTGGCTGTTCTTCAGTGGGCTCACTCTGCCAAGTTAGCTGGTCATCCCGGTGTTCGAGGCACTCTTGCTTCTATTCGCCAGCGCTTTTGGTGGCCGACTCAGGAGCGTGACACGCGCCGTTTCGTGGCTGCTTGTTCGGACTGCGCGCAGACTAAGTCAGGTAACTCTCCTCCTGCCGGTCGTCTCAGACCGCTCCCATTCCTTCTCGACCATGGTCTCACATCGCCCTAGACTTCATTACCGGTCTGCCTTTGTCTGCGGGGAAGACTGTGATTCTTACGGTTGTCGATAGGTTCTCTAAGGCGGCACATTTCATTCCTCTCGCTAAACTTCCTTCCGCTAAGGAGACGGCACAAATCATCATCGAGAATGTGTTCAGAATTCATGGCCTCCCGTTAGACGCCGTTTCAGACAGAGGTCCGCAATTCACGTCACAGTTTTGGAGGGAGTTCTGTCGTTTGATTGGTGCGTCCGTCAGTCTCTCTTCCGGGTTTCATCCCCAGTCTAACGGTCAAGCAGAGAGGGCCAATCAGACGATTGGTCGCATACTACGCAGCCTTTCTTTCAGAAACCCTGCGTCTTGGGCAGAACAGCTCCCCTGGGCAGAATACGCTCACAACTCGCTTCCTTCGTCTGCTACCGGGTTATCTCCGTTTCAGAGTAGTCTGGGTTACCAGCCTCCTCTGTTCTCATCCCAGCTTGCCGAGTCCAGCGTTCCCTCCGCTCAAGCGTTTGTCCAACGTTGTGAGCGCACCTGTAGGAGGGTGAGGTCTGCACTTTGCCGTTACAGGGCACAGACTGTGAGAGCCGCCAATAAACGTAGGATTAAGAGTCCAAGGTATTGTTGCGGCCAGAGAGTGTGGCTTTCCACTCGCAACCTTCCTCTTACGACAGCTTCTCGTAAGTTGACTCCGCGGTTCATTGGTCCGTTCCGTGTCTCCCAGGTCGTCAATCCTGTCGCTGTGCTACTGCTTCTTCCGCGACATCTTCGTCGCGTCCATCCTGTCTTCCATGTCTCCTGTGTCAAGCCCTTTCTTCGCACCCCCGTTCATCTTCCCTCCCCCCGTCCTTGTCGAGAGCGCACCTATTTACAAGGTACGTAGGATCATGGACATGCGTTCTCGGGGACGGGGTCACCAATACTTAGTGGATTGGGAGGGTTACGGTCCTGAGGAGAGGAGTTGGGTTCCGTCTCGGGACGTGCTGGACCGTTCACTGATTGATGATTTCCTCCGTTGCCGCCAGGATTCCTCCTCGAGTGCGCCAGGAGGCGCTCGGTGAGTGGGGGGGTACTGTCATGTTTTGTCTTATATTGTCTTGTCATTTTGCTTTTCCTTCTGTTCGTTTTCCCCCTGCTGGTCTTTTTAGGTTCGTTCCCTTTTTTCTCTCTCCCTCTCTCTCTCTCTTCTCTCTATCGTTCCGTTCCTGCTCCCAGCTGTTCCTATTCCCCTAATCAATCATTTAGTCTTCCCACACCTGTTCCCTATCTTTTCCCCTGATTAGAGTCCCTATTTCTCCCCTTGTTTTCCGTTTTTGTCCTGTCGGATCCTTGTATACTGTTCACCGTGCTGTGTCTTTGTATCGCCCTGTCGTGTCGTGTTTCCCTCAGATGCTGCGTGGTGAGCAGGTGTCTGAGTCTGCTACGGTCAAGTGCCTTCCCGAGGCAACCTGCAGTTCATTATCGAGTCTCCAGTCAGTTCTCGTGATTACGAGTGAAATTGTTTCTTATGCTTTATTTACCGCTCCGATTTGTCTAGGAGTATTGCTATTTCCTTAAACTGGATTAAAGACTCTGTTTTCGCCAAGTCGCTATTGGGTCCTCATTCACCTGCATAACATTCAATAATGCCACTTTAATAATGTTTACGTACTGTATCTAGCATTACTATGTATATACTGTATTTTATACCATCTATTGCATCTTGCCTATGCCGCTCGGTCATTGCTCATCCATATGTTTATATGCTTATTCCATTTCTTTACTTAGATTTATGTTTCTAAGGTAGTTGTTGTGGAATTGTTAGACTACTTGTTAGATATTGTTGCACTGTCGGAACTAGAAGCACAAGAATTTCACTACACTCACAATAACATCTGCTAACCATGTGTATGTGACCAATACAATTTGATTTACACCTATAGCTCATCTCTTGGCAGTAGTACTGTAGACTACTTTATCACTGACCTCAACCCAGTCTCTCAGAGCGTTCACAGTCAGCCAACTGACACCCCTATCAGATCACAGCAAAATCACTGTCTACTTGAACAGAGCAATACTCAATCATGAGGCATCAAAGCCAAAGGAACTGAATAATATTAATAAATGCTATAGATGGAAGGAAAGTAGTGTGGAAACCTACCCAAAAAAACTATTAGACAACAACAAATTCAATCCCTTTTAGACAACTTCCTGGACAAAACATTATACTGTAATAGTGAAGATATCATGTATGAAGGTATGACCCAGATGCAGACCATGTCAAATAAACAATAGTTTAATATTCCTACAGGATCAGGGAATAGACAGGTCAAGGCAGGCAGGGGCCAGTAAGCAGAGGTGGGGCAACGGTAACGGGCGGCAGGCAGGCGGCGGTAATCCAGAAGGGGGGAAATGTGCAGGCTCAGGGGCAGGCAGAGTGGTCACGCAGGCGGGCTCGGGGTCAGGACAGACAAGGGTCAAAACCAGGAGGGCGAGAAAAGACAGACTGGAAAAAGCAGGAGCTGGGACACAAAACGTTGGTTGACTTGAACAAACAACACAAACTGGCAAAAGACAAACAGAGAACACAGGTATAAATACACAGGGGACAATAGAGGAGATGGGCGACACCTGGAGGGGGTGGAGGCAATCACAAAGGCAGGTGAAACAGATCAGAGTGTGACAGAAGATGTAAACTTGTCAGTAGAAAACCTAAACAGTATATTTGACCTCTCAGCTCCCCTATCAAAAAAAGTGGAAACAGGAAACCTAAGAAAATGAACAACAATGACAAATGGTTTGATGAAGAATGCAAAAACCTAAGCTAGAAATTGAGAAACCTGTCCAACCAAAAACATAGAGATGAGCCTACACCTTCACTATGGTGAATCACCAAAACAATACAGAACTACACTACGAGAAAATAAATAACAGCACATCAGAAACCAGCTCAATGGAATTAAAGAATCCATAGACTCTAACCACTTCTGGGAAAATGGGAAAACACTAAACAAACAACAACACGAAGAGTTATCTATCCAAAATGGAGATGTATGGGTAAACCACTTCTCCAGTCTTTTTGGCCCTATAACAAATAACAAACAGCAAAAACATAAATATACATGATCAAATACAAATCTTAAAATCAACTATTAAAGACTACCAGAACCGACTCGATTCTCCAATTACATTGAAGGAACTACAAGACAAAATATAAACCTTCCAACCCAAAAAGGCCTGTGGTGTTGATGGTAGCCTCAATGAAATGATAAAATATAGACCAGAAATTCCAATTGGCTATATTTAAACTCATTAACATCGTTCTTAGTTCTGGCATTTTCCCCAATATTTGGAACCAAGAACTGATCACCCCAATCCACAAAAGTGGAACCAAATTTGACCCCAATAATTACAGTGGGATAGGTGTCAACAGGAACCCCAGAAGAATCCTCTGCATTATCATTAACAGCAGACCAGTTCATTTCCTCAGTGAAAACAATGTACTGAACAAATGTCAAATAGTATTTTCACCAAATTACTGTACGACAGAACACGTATTTACCCTGCACACCCTAATTGACATACACACAAACCAAAACATAGGCAAAGTTTTCTCATGTTTTGTTGAGACAGGGATGCAGCTTAAGCCCCACCCTCTTCAAAATACAGTAACAGTCAAAAGTTTGGACACACATACTCATTCCAGAGTTTTCCTTCATTTTTTTCTTCTACATTCTAGAATAATAGTGAAGACATCAAAACTATGAAATAACACATATGGGATCATGTAGTAACCAAAAAAAGTGTTAAACAGATCAAAATATATTTGAGATTTGAGATTCTTCTAAGTAGCCACCCTTTGCCTTAATGACAGCATTGCACACTCTTGGCATTCTCTCAACCAGCTTCATGAGGTAGTCACCTGGAATGCATTTAAATTAACAGGTGTGCCTTGTTAAAAGGAATTTGTGGAATTTCTTTCCCTCTAAATGTGTTTGAGCCAATCAGTTGTGTTGTGACAAGGTAGGGGTGGTATATATATATATATATATGTATGTATATATATATATATATATATATATATATATATATATATATATATATATATATATATATATATATAATAAGCAAAGAGAAATGACAATCCATCATTACGTGGTTGCCTGTTTTCGTAAGTGTAACTTTCGTAAGAGTTTACTGACATTTTTTTATTTAACTTTTGTTTATCATTTATTTCACTTGCATTAGAAATGTAAACATATGTTTCCCATGCCAATAAAGCCCTTGAATTGGAGAGAGAGAGAGAGAGAGAGAGAGAGAGAGAGAGAGAGAGAGAGAGAGAGAGAGAGAGAGAGAGAGAGAGAAGATAGTAAGTGTGGGTTTAGAGAGGGAGAGAGCAAGACAAGCCTAAATCCTAACTTGAGATCCATGTGCTTAACTCAATGACTTTAGTGTAAATCATGCATCGAGGTCAATCAGAGATTTGTACGAAAAACTAGTTACGCATGTCGAATCTGAAGATAAGATTCCAGCCAGAGAGAGTGAGAGAGACAGAGCGTGTGTTGGAGAAAGAAAGAAAGAGTGATGGAAAGGGAAAGAGAGAAAAGAGAGTGTTTGAGCGAGAAACTGAAAGAGGCAGAGCGACGGATGTAGCTAGCACTCTTTAGTGAGCCAGTCAGTTCCTAGTGAGGGTGCCTGAGCTGCTGTGTTTCTGCCTCCATGGCTCTCTGCTCTCTCAATGCTCTCTCCATTGATCGGGTTAAAGTCATTACGTGGCTCTAAGGTCACCCAGCCGTCTTGACCCGGCGTTAATCACTCACTAATTGAAGGGAAATTACTCTGATTTAGCTTCCTTCTACAACCCACAGAGTTCTGCCCTGTCTGTCTGTCAGATATGACCAAGAGTACATCTCAAATGGCACCCTATTTCCTACATAGTCACATTGCACTACTCTATGGTAGTGCATTATATAGGGAAGGGTGCCATTTGTGAAGAGGCCAACACTGCACTCTCATTATTACCACATGCAAGTAGCAACAGCCTTTTATGAATCCGTTGCTCTCTGACATATAATAAAGAATGATTATTATTGTCACTAACTGGGAAACAGGGGAGAGGAGTTGAGGAGAGGAGACAGTAGAGTGGAGAGGAGAGGAGACAGAGTGGAGAGGAGCCAGAGTGAAATGGAGAGGAGCCAGAGTGAAGTGGAGAGGAGACAGAGTGAAGTGGAGAGGAGACAGTAGATTAGAGTGGATAGGAGAGGGAGTAGAGGAGACAGAGAGGAGACAGTAGAGTGGATAGGAGAGGGAGGAGGAGACAGTAGAGAGGAGAGGAGAGGAGAGGAGACAGAGTGGAGTGGAGAGGAGCCAGAGTGAAGTGGAGAGGAGACAGTAGATTAGAGTGGATAGGAGAGGGAGGAGAGGAGACAGAGAGGATAGGAGACAGTAGATTAGAGTGGATAGGAGAGGGAGGAGAGGAGACAGAGAGGAGAGGAGACAGTAGAGTGGAGAGGAGACAGTAGAGTAGAGTGGATAGGAGAGGGAGGAGAGGAGACAGGGAGGAGAGGAGAGGAGACAGAGTGGAGTCGAGAGGGAGGAGAGGAGACCGGGAGGAGAGGAGACAGTAGAGTGGAGAGGAGAGGAGCCAGAGTGAAGTGGAGAGGAGCCAGAGTGAAGTGGAGAGGAGACAGTAGATTAGAGTGGATAGGAGAGGGAGGAGAGGAGACAGAGAGGAGAGGAGACAGTAGAGTGGAGAGGAGACAGTAGAGTAGAGTGGATAGGAGAGGAGAGGAGAGGAGAGGAGAGGAGAGGAGAGGAGAGGAGAGGAGAGGAGAGGAGAGGAGAGGAGAGGAGAGGAGAGGAGAGGAGAGGAGCCAGTAGAGGAGAGGAGCCAGTAGAGAGGAGTGGAAAGATCTACATTATTAAATTAACATGACTCATAATGTTTTCGTTAGTGGTTGAGAATATTGGAGTTATCTTTGCACATCATTGATATGCAAAGCAGGCAGGTTTTGCACAGAATTTGACATTGAACTATCAGAACAAACTTGGGTTACAGAGGACCATCTGGACAGAGTCATGAAAGAACAAAAAATATTGACTCAGGATAATAATTGTCATATCCTGAGTAAAGAATGGCCTCTGTAACCTTCTAATTATTTCAATTTGACATATGATCTGATGACTGAGGGACAATGAAATATCAACTACCAGTAGTCAAGGATTCAGCAACAACAACAACAGCAGTAGTAATCAGGCTATTCCTTGTCAGAACTGCTTGTCTTCATCTATTATCTGCCAAAATTGTTGCAACCCCTATTACTAGCCTGTTCAAACTCTCTTTCGTATCGTCTCAGAATACTATTATGTTACTGTATATGTACTAATCCGAATACTATTATGTTACTGTATATGTATGCATTTTCTTTCTTAATCTTAGTACTGAATATAATGTGTGTGAATGAATCAAAGATTAGAACAATGACGGTCTGTTCCTTGGTAGGAATGAATGAACTAAATCTTCAGACTGGCTAGAATGCTTATCTACACCGGAAAACCTTGGCTCAGCCGTAAATTATATTAAATTGGTAGGGAGACGGATGTGGGAAGGCTTGAGATACAGATTTTGTACTGGAACGGAGATGGCACTGGTTGGTGCTGAAACTAATGACGTCATTTTCAGTTTAGAACCCGTGGTAAACTGTATCGTATTCAGTACTCTCGTGAATAAAGGCTGCTATTTGACTTTAAGACCGGGCTCTGTCTATTTCTATAAAATAAGGGTCTTACAAATTCTTATGAATCTCCTAAGGAAAGAAGGTGTTCCTAATGTTTGGTATACTCAGTACATTTGATATACTGTCAGTGGTGAAGGGGTCTTTTTCTGATCAGTCTCTGTACCATGGAAACATAGGATAGAAGAAATGATAAGTGAAAGATTGTTTATTACTGCAAGCCTAAAACTCAAAAGGTTAAATTATTAATTTCATAAAAGCATTATCATTTTACTGTCAATGTATGCCTTACTGTACACTCTTAGAAAAAAGGGTTCCTAAAGATTTCTTTGGCTGTCCCTATTGGAGAACATTTTTTGGTTCCAGGTAGAACCCTTTTGGGTTTCCTCCTGGAACCAAAAAGGCTTCTTCAAAAGGTTCTCCTATGGGGACAGCTGAAGAACCCTTTAAGGATCCAGATAGCACATATTTGATATTAAAACGTTTATTTTTACTTTAAACCCTACGATAAGTCTAGTTTAAGCCTAAATTAAGCCTAGTCCTAGACTAACATGTGCAATCAATGGAGAAAAACCCTCATAAAATATAGGATAAGAAATTATCCCCC
The DNA here is from genome assembly GCF_021184085.1 of Oncorhynchus gorbuscha. Lineage (NCBI taxonomy): Eukaryota > Metazoa > Chordata > Actinopteri > Salmoniformes > Salmonidae > Oncorhynchus > Oncorhynchus gorbuscha. Next base: position 95,357,564 of record NC_060175.1, read on the forward strand.
CCCTCCAAAAATCTAAGATTGGCATCAGGCCCTCTAAGAGGCGTTGGGCACCCCCTAGCCTACCCCCTAGCCTCGGAAGCCCAGGCTTCTCACACGTGAATGAGACGGGCTTCCGAGGCTAGGAGGTGCCTAACTCCTCTTAGAGGGTCTGATGTCAAGGATGGCAACACAAGACTAGGCACTCCCAATGCAGAATGCACTTGGAGTAGGATCACAGGAGTTGAGTCAGTGTGAATGAATGAAAATGCAAGGCTGTGCCATTGTGCCAAAGGTAATGGTTCATCAGTGTCATCAATTCCCAGAAAAATAACACTTAACTTAAGCCCATTCTGCCATTTAGAAAAATATTGCCCATTCTGCCAATTGGGAACATTAAACCAATTACAGTAATGAACTCACTCACTATGTGGTCCCCTTCCATTTCATTCTCAGTATCCTGCTTCCCCTGCTTTTATAATTTCTCTCTCTCTAATTTCTCTCTCTTATGGTGAGAGAGGGCAGTAATATTGTGATTTATCTGGGAGAGCAGTGCTGTATTAGTCTGAGAGCATTCTGCCTCCAACACACACTAAGTACTGTTTATTAATGAGCTGCTCTAGAGCCGTAGTTTCCTCTCTCCCTCCACCTAAAACCATCAGGAGAGACGAGTGCTAAGTGTTGTGGCTTTACAGTCTACTGGAAGTAGCCTATTGAATGAGATATCAAATGCTTTCAGGAGATTTGTTTGTTTTATCTTCAGTAATTATGCATTCAGGAAGTTTTCAGACCCCTTCACTTTTTCCACATTTTGTTACGTTACTGCGTTTACTCTCAAGGCTGTAATCACTGCCAGGTGCTTCAACAAAGTACTAAAGGGTCTGAATACTCTAACTCATGTAAATGTGATATTTCTAAAAACCTGTTTTTGCTTTGTCATTATGGGGTATTTATTGTGTGTAGATTTAAGTCTTCTTGGGTACAAGCTTGGCACACCTGTATTTGGGGAGTTACTCCCATTCGTCTGTGCACATCCTCTCAAGCTCTGTCAGGTTGGATGGTGAGCGTCGCTGCACAGCTATGTTCAGGTCTCTCCGGAGATGCTTGATCGGGTTCAAGTCCGGGCTCTGGCTGGGCCACTAAAGGACATTCAGAGACTTGTCCCAAAGCTACTCCTGCGTTGTCCTGGCTGTGTGTTTTTTTTCACCTTTATTTAACTAGGTAAGTCAGTTAAGAACACATTCTTATTTACAATGACGGCCTATCGGGGAACAGTTGGTTAACTGCCTTGTTCAGGGGTAGAACGACAGATTTGTACCTTGTCAGCCAGGGGATTCAACCCAGCAACCTGTTGGAAGGTGAACCTTCGTCCCCGTCTGAGGTCCTGAGTGCTCTGGAGCATGTTTTCATCAACGATCTCTCTGTGCTTTGCTCTGTTCATCTTTCCCTCGGTCCGGACTAGTCTCCCAGTCCCTGCCGCTGAAAAACATCCCTACAGCATGATGCTGCCACCACGCTTCACCGTAGGGATGGTTGGTATTGGTCAGGTGATGAGCGGTGCCTGGTTTCCTCCAGATGTGACACTTGGCATTCAGGCCAGAGTTCAATGTGGTTTCATCAGACCAGAGAATCTTGTTTCTCGTGGTCTGCGAGTCCTTTAGGTGCCTTTTGGCAAACTCCAAGCGGTCTGTCATGTGCCTTTTATTGAGGAGTGGCTTCCGTCTGGCCACTCTAGCATAAAGGCCTGATTGGAGTGCTGCAGAGTGCTGCAGAGATGGTTGTTCTTCTGGAAGGTTCTCCCATCTCCACAGAATTACTCTGGAGCTCTGTCAGAGTGACCATTGGGTTCTTGGTCACCTCCCTGACCAAGGCCCTTCTCCCCCGATTGCTCAGTTTGGCCGGTGGCCAGCTCCTGGAAAAGTTCCCAAATTTTTCCATTGAAGAATGATGGAGGCAACTGCGTTCTTGGGGACCTTCAATGCTGCAGAAATGTTTTGCTATCATTCCCCAGAACTGTGGCCCGACACAATCCTGTCTCGGCGCTCTACGGATAAATCGTCTGACCTCATGGCTTGGTTTTTGCTCTGACATGCACTGTCAACTGTGGGACCTTATATAGATAGGTGTGTGCCTTTCCAAATCATGTCCAATCAATTAAATTTACCACAGGTGGACTCCAATCAAGTTGTTAAAACATCTCAAGGACAATCAATGGAAACAGGATGCACCTGAGCTCAATTGAGTCTCATAGCAAAGGGTCTGTTTTCACTTTGTAATTATTGGGAATTGTGTGTAGATTGATGAGGACATTTTTATTTAACTGATTTTAGAATAAGACTGTAACATAACAAAATGTGGAAAAAGTCAAGTGGTCTGAATACTTTACAAATGCACTGTATACAAAGTATGTGGACACCCCTTCAAATTAGTGGATTTGGCGATTTCAGCCACTCCCATTGCTGACAAGTGTGTAAAATTGATCACAGAGCCATGTAATCTCCAAAGAAAAAAATTGGCAGAAGAATGGCCTTACTGAAGAGCTCAGTGACATTCAACGTGGCACCTTCATAAGATGCCACCTTCCAACAAGTCAGTTCGTAAATTTCTGCCCGGCTAGATCTACCCCTAAGTGCTGTTATTGGGAAGTGGAAACATCTAGGAGCAATAATGGCTCAGCCACAAAGTGGTAGGCCACACAATCTCGCAGAACGGGACCGCCAAGTGCTGAAGCGAGTAGCATGTAAAAATAGTCTGTCCTTGGTTGCAACACTCACTACTGTCATGGCGTTGACCTGTTGGGGGAGGTTTATGACCCCCATAAATACCTTTCCCCTTTTTCCTCTCTCTACTCTACCAATGTGACTATTGAAAATCCCTTCGTTAACATAGAGAGTCTGGTAACATCAAAAGGAGGGAAACCATATTTCGGTAACCCAACCAGTTGAAAATATGAGTTGGTACTTAATGAATATGATGTCAGATCAGTTGGCGTCTGAGACATTATTACTGATGATAGGACAACATAAACTGTATCTTGGAAAATCTTCACATTCTAGTTATCAGATTCATATGGAATTGTTGTGCAATTTAAATGTTTAAATATGAAACTATTTGTGATAAAATTTAATGTAATTTTTAGCTTCTTAATGAGAGAACGGTTTGTCATAAGAACACCACTCTGCTCACTCAGAGGCCCCGCCCAAGTGAACAGACATGGGTTGTAACCTAGGCCCTTCTTTCGCCACTATATAAACCCGTTGACGAAAATTAAACTTCCTGTTCCGAGGACTGGGGTCGGGGGTTGGGGTCAATTCTCTTTTAATTCCAGTCAATTCAGAAAGAAATTCCAATTCCGAATTTTCCTCATTGAAAAGCATTGCAGATCATTTTAATTTCAGTGGATTAATCCCAACCCTGCTAGAAACAAACCACATTGAAATGGTTTAATCCAATCCGTCCTGCAATACAACATCATGATCTAGCAGAACAAATTCAAAGAACTGTACAGTATTATACAGAGCAATAATTACATGGAATTCCCTTCCATCTCATATAGCACAAGTGAACAGCAAACCTGGTTTCAAAAAAAACAAACAAAGCAACACCTCACAACGCTTCTCCCCCATGTGACCTACTTGTTGAGTGTAAGTATTGACATGTGTAACTGTTAGATGAGCACACACACATTACATGTTCGTGTTTTTAAAGTTATGTCAACTGTAAAGTATTTAGTCTGTAAGGTATTTTTTGTTGTGTTGGACCCCAGTAAGACTAGCTGTCACCATTGGCGTCAACTAAAGGGAATCCTAATCAAATCAAAACCACCACCTACTGGAAACAGTAATACAGTGCAGCTCATATGCTCACTATTTACACCATACAGACTGTATCTATAAATAATTAGAATATGTGAAGAAACAATAAATAAACTATCAACACATTATTAGACTGTCAGAACTGTGTGATTAAATAAACTACCACAACACATTATTAGACTGTCAGAACTGTGTGATTAAATAAACTATCAACACATTATTAGACTGTCAGAACTGTGTGATTAAATAAACTATCAACACATTATTAGACTGTCAGAACTGTGTGATTAAATAAACTATCACAACACATTATTAGACTGTCAGAACTGTGTGATTAAATAAACTATCAACACATTATTAGACTGTCAGAACTGTGTGATTAAATAAACTATCACAACACATTATTAGACTGTCAGAACTGTGTGATTAAATAAACTATCACAACACATTATTAGACTGTCAGAACTGTGTGATTAAATAAACTACCACAACACATTATTAGACTGTCAGAACTGTGTGATTAAATAAACTGGGGCGGCAGGGTAGCCTAGTGGTTAGAGAGTTGGACTAGTCACCGGAAGGTTGCAAGTTCAAACCCCAGAGCTGACAAGGTACACATCTGTCATTCTGCCCCTGAACAGGCACTGTTCCTAGGCCTTCATTGAAAATAAGAATTTGTTCTTAACTGACTTGCCTAGTTAAATAAAGGTTTTAAAAAAATTATAATAAAAAACTACCACACATTATTAGACTGTCAGAACTGTGTGATTAAATAAACTATCAACACATTATTAGACTGTCAGTACTGTGTGATTAAATAAACTATCAACACATTATTAGACTGTCAGAACTGTGTGATTAAATAAACTACCACAACACATTATTAGACTGTCAGTACTGTGTGATTAAATAAACTATCAACACATTATTAGACTGTCAGAACTGTGTGATTAAATAAACTACCACAACACATTATTAGACTGTCAGAACTGTGTGATTAAATAAACTATCAACACATTATTAGACTGTCAGAACTGTGTGATTAAATAAACTACCACAACACATTATTAGACTGTCAGTACTGTGTGATTAAATAAACTACCACAACACATTATTAGACTGTCAGAACTGTGTGATTAAATAAACTACCACAACACATTATTAGACTGTCAGAACTGTGTGATTAAATAAACTATCAACACATTATTAGACTGTCAGAACTGTGTGATTAAATAAACTACCACAACACATTATTAGACTGTCAGTACTGTGTGATTAAATAAACTATCAACACATTATTAGACTGTCAGAACTGTGTGATTAAATAAACTACCACAACACATTATTAGACTGTCAGAACTGTGTGATTAAATAAACTATCAACACATTATTAGACTGTCAGAACTGTGTGATTAAATAAACTACCACAACACATTATTAGACTGTCAGAACTGTGTGATTAAATAAACTATCAACACATTATTAGACTGTCAGAACTGTGTGATTAAATAAACTACCACAACACATTATTAGACTGTCAGAACTGTGTGATTAAATAAACTACCACAACACATTATTAGACTGTCAGAACTGTGTGATTAAATAAACTACCACAACACATTATTAGACTGTCAGAACTGTGTGATTAAATAAACTACCACAACACATTATTAGACTGTCAGAACTGTGTGATTAAATAAACTACCACAACACATTATTAGACTGTCAGAACTGTGTGATTAAATAAACTACCACAACACATTATTAGACTGTCAGAACTGTGTGATTAAATAAACTACCACAACACATTATTAGACTGTCAGAACTGTGTGATTAAATAAACTATCACAACACATTATTAGACTGTCAGAACTGTGTGATTAAATAAACTATCACAACACATTATTAGACTGTAGGGAACTGTGTGATTAAATAAACTATCAACACATTATTAGACTGTCAGAACTGTGTGATTAAATAAACTACCACAACACATTATTAGACTGTCAGAACTGTGTGATTAAATAAACTATCAACACATTATTAGACTGTCAGAACTGTGTGATTAAATAAACTATCACAACACATTATTAGACTGTCAGAACTGTGTGATTAAATAAACTATCACAACACATTATTAGACTGTCAGGGAACTGTGTGATTAAATAAACTATCAACACATTATTAGACTGTCAGAACTGTGTGATTAAATAAACTACCACAACACATTATTAGACTGTCAGAACTGTGTGATTAAATAAACTATCAACACATTATTAGACTGTCAGAACTGTGTGATTAAATAAACTATCAACACATTATTAGACTGTCAGTACTGTGTGATTAAATAAACTATCAACACATTATTAGACTGTCAGAACTGTGTGATTAAATAAACTATCAACACATTATTAGACTGTCAGAACTGTGTGATTAAATAAACTATCAACACATTATTAGACTGTCAGAACTGTGTGATTAAATAAACTATCACAACACATTATTAGACTGTCAGAACTGTGTGATTAAATAAACTATCAACACATTATTAGACTGTCAGAACTGTGTGATTAAATAAACTATCACAACACATTATTAGACTGTCAGAACTGTGTGATTAAATAAACTATCAACACATTATTAGACTGTCAGAACTGTGTGATTAAATAAACTATCAACACATTATTAGACTGTCAGAACTGTGTGATTAAATAAACTATCAACACATTATTAGACTGTCAGAACTGTGTGATTAAATAAACTATCAACACATTATTAGACTGTCAGAACTGTGTGATTAAATAAACTACCACAACACATTATTAGACTGTCAGAACTGTGTGATTAAATAAACTGGGGCGGCAGGGTAGCCTAGTGGTTAGAGAGTTGGACTAGTCACCGGAAGGTTGCAAGTTCAAACCCCAGAGCTGACAAGGTACACATCTGTCATTCTGCCCCTGAACAGGCACTGTTCCTAGGCCTTCATTGAAAATAAGAATTTGTTCTTAACTGACTTGCCTAGTTAAATAAAGGTTTTTAAAAAATTATAATAAAAAACTACCACACATTATTAGACTGTCAGAACTGTGTGATTAAATAAACTATCAACACATTATTAGACTGTCAGTACTGTGTGATTAAATAAACTATCAACACATTATTAGACTGTCAGAACTATGTGATTAAATAAACTATCAACACATTATTAGACTGTAGGGAACTGTGTGATTAAATAAACTATCAACACATTATTAGACTGTCAGTACTGTGTGATTAAATAAACTATCAACACATTATTAGACTGTCAGTACTGTGTGATTAAATAAACTATCAACACATTATTAGACTGTCAGAACTGTGTGATTAAATAAACTATCACAACACATTATTAGACTGTCAGAACTGTGTGATTAAATAAACTATCACAACACATTATTAGACTGTAGGGAACTGTGTGATTAAATAAACTATCAACACATTATTAGACTGTCAGAACTGTGTGATTAAATAAACTACCACAACACATTATTAGACTGTCAGAACTGTGTGATTAAATAAACTATCAACACATTATTAGACTGTCAGAACTGTGTGATTAAATAAACTATCAACACATTATTAGACTGTCAGTACTGTGTGATTAAATAAACTATCAACACATTATTAGACTGTCAGAACTGTGTGATTAAATAAACTATCAACACATTATTAGACTGTCAGAACTGTGTGATTAAATAAACTATCAACACATTATTAGACTGTCAGAACTGTGTGATTAAATAAACTATCACAACACATTATTAGACTGTCAGAACTGTGTGATTAAATAAACTATCAACACATTATTAGACTGTCAGAACTGTGTGATTAAATAAACTATCACAACACATTATTAGACTGTCAGAACTGTGTGATTAAATAAACTATCAACACATTATTAGACTGTCAGAACTGTGTGATTAAATAAACTATCAACACATTATTAGACTGTCAGAACTGTGTGATTAAATAAACTATCAACACATTATTAGACTGTCAGAACTGTGTGATTAAATAAACTATCAACACATTATTAGACTGTCAGAACTGTGTGATTAAATAAACTACCACAACACATTATTAGACTGTCAGAACTGTGTGATTAAATAAACTGGGGCGGCAGGGTAGCCTAGTGGTTAGAGAGTTGGACTAGTCACCGGAAGGTTGCAAGTTCAAACCCCAGAGCTGACAAGGTACACATCTGTCATTCTGCCCCTGAACAGGCACTGTTCCTAGGCCTTCATTGAAAATAAGAATTTGTTCTTAACTGACTTGCCTAGTTAAATAAAGGTTTTTAAAAAATTATAATAAAAAACTACCACACATTATTAGACTGTCAGAACTGTGTGATTAAATAAACTATCAACACATTATTAGACTGTCAGTACTGTGTGATTAAATAAACTATCAACACATTATTAGACTGTCAGAACTGTGTGATTAAATAAACTATCAACACATTATTAGACTGTAGGGAACTGTGTGATTAAATAAACTATCAACACATTATTAGACTGTCAGTACTGTGTGATTAAATAAACTATCAACACATTATTAGACTGTCAGTACTGTGTGATTAAATAAACTATCAACACATTATTAGACTGTCAGTACTGTGTGATTAAATAAACTATCAACACATTATTAGACTGTCAGAACTGTGTGATTAAATAAACTATCAACACATTATTAGACTGTAGGGAACTGTGTGATTAAATAAACTATCAACACATTATTAGACTGTCAGTACTGTGTGATTAAATAAACTACCACAACACATTATTAGACTGTCAGTACTGTGTGATTAAATAAACTATCAACACATTATTAGACTGTAGGGAACTGTGTGATTAAATAAACTATCACAACACATTATTAGACTGTCAGTACTGTGTGATTAAATAAACTACCACAACACATTATTAGACTGTCAGTACTGTGTGATTAAATAAACTATCACAACACATTATTAGACTGTCAGTACTGTGTGATTAAATAAACTATCACAACACATTATTAGACTGTAGGGAACTGTGTGATTAAATAAACTATCACAACACATTATTAGACTGTCAGTACTGTGTGATTAAATAAACTATCACAACACATTATTAGACTGTCAGTACTGTGTGATTAAATAAACTATCACAACACATTATTAGACTGTCAGAACTGTGTGATTAAATAAACTATCAACACATTATTAGACTGTCAGTACTGTGTGATTAAATAAACTATCAACACATTATTAGACTGTAGGGAACTGTGTGATTAAATAAACTATCACAACACATTATTAGACTGTCAGTACTGTGTGATTAAATAAACTATCAACACATTATTAGACTGTAGGGAACTGTGTGATTAAATAAACTATCAACACATTATTAGACTGTCAGTACTGTGTGATTAAATAAACTATCAACACATTATTAGACTGTCAGTACTGTGTGATTAAATAAACTACCACAACACATTATTAGACTGTAGGGAACTGTGTGATTAAATAAACTATCAACACATTATTAGACTGTAGGGAACTGTGTGATTAAATAAACTATCACAACACATTATTAGACTGTCAGTACTGTGTGATTAAATAAACTACCACAACACATTATTAGACTGTAGGGAACTGTGTGATTAAATAAACTACCACAACACATTATTAGACTGTAGGGAACTGTGTGATTAAATAAACTATCACAACACATTATTAGACTGTCAGTACTGTGTGATTAAATAAACTATCAAAACACATTATTAGACTGTCAGTACTGTGTGATTAAATAAACTATCAACACATTATTAGACTGTCAGTACTGTGTGATTAAATAAACTATCACAACACATTATTAGACTGCCAGTACTGTGTGATTAAATAAACTATCACAACACATTATTAGACTGTCAGTACTGTGTGATTAAATAAACTATCACAACACATTATTAGACTGTCAGTACTGTGTGATTAAATAAACTATCACAACACATTATTAGACTGTCAGTACTGTGTGATTAAATAAACTATCAAAACACATTATTAGACTGTCAGTACTGTGTGATTAAATAAACTATCAAAACACATTATTAGACTGTCAGTACTGTGTGATTAAATAAACTATCAACACATTATTAGACTGTCAGTACTGTGTGATTAAATAAACTATCACAACACATTATTAGACTGTCAGTACTGTGTGATTAAATAAACTATCACAACACATTATTAGACTGTCAGTACTGTGTGATTAAATAAACTATCACAACACATTATTAGACTGCCAGTACTGTGTGATTAAATAAACTATCACAACACATTATTAGACTGCCAGTACTGTGTGATTAAATAAAGTATCAACACATTATTAGACTGTCAGAACTGTGTGATTAAATAAACTATCACAACACATTATTAGACTGTCAGTACTGTGTGATTAAATAAACTATCACAACACATTATTAGACTGTCAGTACTGTGTGATTAAATAAACTATCAACACATTATTAGACTGTAGGGAACTGTGTGATTAAATAAACTATCACAACACATTATTAGACTGTCAGTACTGTGTGATTAAATAAACTATCAACACATTATTAGACTGTGGGGAACTGTGTGATTAAATAAACTATCAACACATTATTAGACTGTAGGGAACTGTGTGATTAAATAAACTATCAACACATTATTAGACTGTAGGGAACTGTGTGATTAAATAAACTATCACAACACATTATTAGACTGTCAGTACTGTGTGATTAAATAAACTATCAAAACACATTATTAGACTGTCAGTACTGTGTGATTAAATAAACTATCACAACACATTATTAGACTGTCAGTACTGTGTGATTAAATAAACTATCACAACACATTATTAGACTGTCAGTACTGTGTGATTAAATAAACTATCAAAACACATTATTAGACTGTCAGTACTGTGTGATTAAATAAACTATCAAAACACATTATTAGACTGTCAGTACTGTGTGATTAAATAAACTATCACAACACATTATTAGACTGTCAGTACTGTGTGATTAAATAAACTATCACAACACATTATTAGACTGTCAGAACTGTGTGATTAAATAAACTATCACAACACATTATTAGACTGTAGGGAACTGCGTGATTAAATAAACTATCAACACATTATTAGACTGTCAGAACTGTGTGATTAAATAAGCTATCAACACATTATTAGACTGTCAGTACTGTGTGATTAAATAAACTATCAACACATTATTAGACTGTCAGTACTGTGTGATTAAATAAACTATCAACACATTATTAGACTGTAGGGAACTGTGTGATTAAATAAACTATCAACACATTATTAGACTGTAGGGAACTGTGTGATTAAATAAACTATCAACACATTATTAGACTGTAGGGAACTGTGTGATTAAATAAACTATCAACACATTATTAGACTGTCAGTACTGTGTGATTAAATAAACTATCAACACATTATTAGACTGTAGGGAACTGTGTGATTAAATAAACTATCAACACATTATTAGACTGTCAGTACTGTGTGATTAAATAAACTATCAACACATTATTAGACTGTCAGTACTGTGTGATTAAATAAACTATCAACACATTATTAGACTGTCAGTACTGTGTGATTAAATAAACTATCAACACATTATTAGACTGTCAGTACTGTGTGATTAAATAAACTATCACAACACATTATTAGACTGTCAGAACTGTGTGATTAAAAAAGGAAAATCAACTCATCTGTCATACAACAGCAACAACAGATACTGTATGCATAAGACCTGTACAGTACCAGTCAAACATTTGGACACCTACTCATTCAAGTGTATTTGTATATTTTTACTCTTTTCTACATTGTAGAATAATAGAAAGACATCAAAACTATGAAATAACACATACGGAATCATGCACACCCTTGGGATTCTCTCAACCAGCTTCACCTGGAATGCTTTTCCAACCGTCTTTAAGGAGTTCCCACATATGCTGAGCACTTGCTGGCTGCATTTCCTTCAATGTGCGATCCAACTCATCCCAAACCATCTCAATTGGGTCAAGGTCATGTGATTGTGGAGTCCAGGTCATCTGATGCAGCACTACATCACTCTCCTTCTTGGTCAAATAGCCCTTACACAGCCTGGAGTTGTTGGGTCATTGTCCTGTTGAAAAACAAAAGATAGTGGGACTAAGCCCAAACCACATGGGATGGCGTATCACTGCAGAATGCTGTGGTAGCCATGCTGGTTAAGTGTGCCTTGAATTCAAAATAAATCACAATCAGTGTCACCGGCACAGAACGGCCACACCATCACACCCCCTCCTCCATGCTTCACTGTGGGAACCACACATGCAGAGATCATCCGTTCACCTGCTCTGCGTCTCACAAAGACACGGCGGTTGGAACCAGAAATCTAATTTGGATTTATCAGACCAAAGGAAAGATGAGCAACGGTCAAGTGTTTCTTGGCCCAGGCAAGTCTCTTCTTCTTATTGGTGTTTAGTAGTGGTTTCTTTGCAGCAATTCAACCATGAAGGGCTGATTCAGGCAGTCCTCTCTGAACAGTTGATGTTGATGTGTCTGTTACTTGAACTCTGTGAAGCATTTATTTGGACTGCAATTTCTGAGGCTGGTAACTAATGAACTTATCCTCTGCAACAGAGGTAACTCTGAGTCTTCCTTTCCTGTGGCAGAGAGCCAGTTTCATCATAGCCTTGATGGTTTTTGCAAGTGCACTTGAAACTTTCAAAGTTCTTGAAATGTCCCATATTGACTGACCTTCATGTCTTAAAGTGAGGATGGACTGTCATTTCTCTTTGCTTATTTGAGCTGTTCTTATAAAAAAAACCCTTGAGTAGGTGTGTCCATCTTCTGACTGGAACTGTATAACCACAATTGTTATCAATACAATTACTCAAAATACATTGTGAAAATGGCAGCACAAAGGAATGGAAAATGTAAATTCCCTCACTCATCTGTCAGCTAAATCCCAGTGTGAAGCGACAAATTATTTTCTACTTTAATTGGTGAAACTAAAACCCCAAGCTGCCAGCACACCATAGCTGTTACCTTCACTCAGTCTAAATCATGTGTGACCAATAGCCTGTTTGTGTGTGTGTGCTTGTATTGCTATCCTTGTGGGTACCAGTAATCCCTAAGTCTCCACAAGGATAGTAAAACAAAGAAAATTCTCCCTTGTGGGTACATTTCCCTCATCCCCACGATGACAAAGGCTATTTTAAGGTTAGGGATTAAGGTTAGGGTTAGAATCATGGTTTAGGGGTTAGGGAAAAAAGGATTTTGAATGGAAATCAATTTTAGCTCCCCACAAGGATAGTAAAACACATGGTGTGTGTGTGTTCTCTGTCATGCATGATAAATGAAATAAGTCCCTCTGTCATGCAGAGATTCCCGCACTGCATGGTCAATCCGACATCTGCATTGGCTATGCAGCATTTACGGTGATACGGCCTCTGCAGAAGTCATAGCATTTATACTTCTTGCGCTTCGCAGAGCAGTGTAGAGCTGTTGTCAAGGAAGTTTAAGGAAGTGTGGTTGTGTTTATACAGGACCTCCCGCCCACACCTACCATCAACCAATCATGTTGATGCTGAGCTATAGTATATGCAGCCCTCTGTATTGTTGAAACATTTGGGAGGAGCATGGCAATGCGGTACAGAGATCAATTTGGCCTATGCATGTCTCTGGAAGCTCCGCGATCGCGTCACCCCCTTCATATGGAGCATCCAACCACATTTTCGGATCAAGCATAAAGGTTTTAAAGATTTGTTTCTGTCACCCACCAACCATGTTCTGGTATCCTCCTGGGGGATGAAGGGGCACTTGCCAGCCAGAGCCACACATTATATAATATATATATATATTATATATTTTTCCACAAATTGGTATTTTGACCAATCAGATCAGCTCTGAAAAAGATCTAATGAGATTGGTCAAAAGACCAACTAGTGGTAGAAATATCAGAATTGGGCTGCCTGTCTAAACAAAGCCAAAACACACACACACACACGGTGCAACAAGCCATCAGAGAATGATGGCTGGCTGTATGAGGGGGATTCTCTAGAAGCGTGCAAAGTACTAACAATTATTTAAGCTTTGACCAATCCCCGAGGTTTGTAAGACCCTGGGTTTAATAATAATTAGGCAAAGACTCAGCTTATGCAAAAGGCCTGTACAGTTTATTCATGAGAACGTTCTAAAGTCCATAATACAAAGACATGCCATTTTATAACTCACCCCCTCCCTACCTACTACACGCACATACAGACACACAAACAGTAGGTGGGATGTATCTTTCCCCACAGTTCTCACCACTCGTTTATCACTACCAAGCTGGCAGTTCCATCCTCCTGAGATTAGAAGGACCTTGACGGGACTCCCTTTCCTGCCGTAAATTTCTCCGTTCTAGCCAGGTCAGGTCATACATAGTTAAATTATTCTCTGTATTTTCTTAATCACACACACATTTCTACTTGTCTCGACCAAACCTTATTAGACTGAAGTTTATCCTTCTAATTCATTATACATGTTACATAATGTAATAATTACTAATAGTTACGTTTGTATAATTATTCATTATATATGTTACACAATCTCATAATTACGTTTCAGGGTGGAATTCTTTAGTCATTACCTTAAACATATAAATTCCCTTATCATAGTGGAAGAGTTCCCTCTGTTGTAGCAGCTAGTTTTCAAGTGGGACAAACGTTCCACACTAAACCCGGTAACGGGAGATTGCTATGAGCCAAGGCTAGATAGGGAGGAGAGGGAAGACGGGGGATGGGGGGAGAGGGCTGTAGAGGTAAGAGGGAAAGTGGGCATTTTTGCCCTCCTGCATCTTTTTATACTCAGAAGATAGCCACTGAACATTATCACACCTTTTATCTGTCTCTCTGTGAGCGCCGATAACTTCAGAACAATGTTGACGACAAATAAAGTTGCCAATATCTTTGCAATTGATACAAACATTTAAAAACTGAAAACCGAGATGACTGCATTAGAATATTGTCATACTTATTATTACGTGATTAACTAATAATGTTAATGTAATTAACTAGGAAGTCGGGGCACCAAAGAAAATTTTCAGATTACAAAGTCATAATTTTCCTAATATAACTTTTCAGATGTTTAAATATCTGATCAATCAGTCTTCTAATTAATGAATTATTCTTTACCTCTCGTTAGTCTCATTCCAAACAGCGTAAGTTGGTTATCTGCACGAACCCAGCCTTCACTATGAATCCTCCATATATCAATTGTCTTAACCTCTCTTGGTACAAGTGTCAAGTGTTAGAACGTCGTTTCAGGCTTCTCATGTGAAGGGGGGCCGGATGGGAGCTGTTTGACTAAGAGGTCTGCCTGCAGCCTCGTTCTCAGTCACGCACTTTCACATAAGAGCAACCTGCGTTTCATTGCTTTTCTACAGACAATGGAATTCTCCGGTTGGAACATTATTGAACTTTTATGATAACAACATCCTAAAGATTGATTCTATACTTAGTTTCTTCGACCTGTAATATAAGTTTTTGAACGTTTCGTCCAAATGGACCAGATCGCGCGGTTGGATTTGTATACCAAACGCCCTAACAAAAAAAAGCTATTGGACATAAATGATGGACATTATCAAAGAAAACAAGCATTTATTGTGGAACAGAGATTCCTGGGAGTGCATTCTGATGAAGATCAAAGGTAAGTGAATATTTATAATGCTATTTATGATTAATGTTTACTACGCAACATGGCGGATATTTCTCTGGCTGGTTTGGGCTCTGAGCGCCGTTCTCAGATTATGCTTTTTCCGTAAAGTTTTTTTGAAATCTGACACAGCGGTTGCATTAAGGAGAAGTGTATCAAAAGTTCCATGTATAATAGTTGTATTTTCATCAACATTTATTATGGGTATGTGCGTGAATTCATGTGGCTCTCTGCAATACCACTGCATGTTTTGGAATTACTGAACGTAACACGTCAATGTAAAATAAGATTTTTGGATATAAATATGAACTTTTCCGAACAAAACATACATGTATTGTGTAACATGAAGTCCTATGAGTGTCATCTGATGAAGATCAAAGGTTAGTGATTCATTTTATCTCTCTTTGGCTGGAAAAATGGCTGGGTTTTTCTGTGAGTTGGTGGTGACCTAACAATTGTTTGGGGCTTTCGCTGTAAAGCATTTTTGAAATCACTGTGGCTGGATTAACGAGAATTTTATCTTTAAAAATGGTGCCTAATACTTGTATGTTTGAGAAATTTGATTTGTGTTTGGTTTGTATTTGGCAATTTCATTTGCTGTTGGCGAGGGGTTCCGCTCGACAGGTTAATATAATTATTATAATTGAAAAGCTAATCCTTTGCACATAAATGCTCACTCATTCAGGAATAATTGCTATCAATATTTAAATATTTACGCTCAGTGTGTCGCCATGATCTCTGTTGGAATCGTCCGTCTTTCTGTTGGAAAGTTCATCTGAACTTCTCTTTGCGTCCCCGAAGTCTTTCATGGTTGGACTCTGAAGTATCCATTCTCATTCAGAAATGTTCTTATAGAATAGTTGTTTCGGCGGTTGTCGGTCTTTGCATTCAGTCAACATAAATTCTAGCTCCACATGGTTTGGTTAGGAATTCAACAACCGAGGAATGCATGGTCTCTACTCAAACCTTAACCGAGGTACGCATGGTCTGAAGTGGGCTTCTCAAGGTGGGGGTTATTTCCGGAACAGCATAAAAGGCTGTCCCATGACACCAAATCAATGTCTGTGCTCATGGGGGCGGGCCAATGACTTAGTGAAATTTTAAAGGAAATTGGATTCTCTTTCATTAAACAGTTTAAAATCCCATTACATAATTTCACAAATAGTTTCATCTTTACTCATTCATTTTATACAATAATTAGATGCAAACTCATAACGGAGGCTCCTGAATAAACAGAGTTATGGTAATGTGGCTGTAGTGTCTCTCATGAGGTCACAAACATGAGACAAAATGGACCGGTCGTAGCTGGATTATCCACCGACCATTTACACATTCTCCAAAACATGGATATTGTTCAGTTCTTAAGTTCTGTGAGGTAGAATAAATTCCTTTGTTCTACTGTGAAATTCTCTCTCTCTAAATTGCAGAAGGGAGAGAGTCTCCTCCAGGAATTTATGACCTGAGATAACAGAACCTGGGTTTAACAGGGAGAGCGGGGGAAGGCACTTGCTATACCCAAAGAAGGCCACGTGATAACAACATAAACAGTAGGCCATATGCCTATTTCAATCATATTGAAATAGCCTGCATTTCATTCTCAATCAATTTAGTTATATTCTTCTACTTGTATACTACTGTCTGTAATTTCTCTCATTATAAACTCAGCAAAAAAAGAAAAGTCCCCTTTTCAGGACCCTGTCTTTCAAAGATAATTTGTAAAAATCCAAATAACTTCACAGACCTTCATTGTAAAGAGTTTAAACACTGTTTCCCATGCTTGTTCAATGAACCATAAACAATTAATGAACATGCCCCTGTGGAACGATCGTTAAGAGACTAACAGCTTACAGACGGTAGGCAATTAATGTCACAGTTACGAAAACTTAGGACACTAAAGAGGCCTTTCTACTGACTAAAATACACCTAACGAAAGATGCCCAGGGTCCCTGCTCATCTGTGTTAATGTGCCTTAGGCATGCTGAAAGGAGGCATGAGGACTGCGGATGTGGCCAGGGAAATAAATTGCAATGTCCGTACTACGAGACACCTAAAACAGCGCTACAGGGAGACAGGATGGACAGCTGATCGTCCTCGCAGTGTCAGACAATGTGTAATAACACCTGCACAGGAACGGTACATCCGAACATCACACCTGAGGGACAGGTACAGGATGGCAATAACTGCCCGAGTTACACCAGGAACGCACAATCGCTCAGACTGTCCGCAATAGGCTGAGAGAGGCTGGACTGAGGGCTTGTAGGCCTGTTGTAAAGCAGGTCCTCACCAGACATCATCGGCAACAATGTTGCCTATGGGTACAAAACCATCGTCGCTGACTCAGACAGGATTGCTCTTCACTGACGAGTCGCGGTTTTGTCTCACCAGGGGTGATGGTCGGATTCGCGTTTATCATCAAAGGAATGAGCGTTACACTGAGGCCTGAGCGGGATTGATTTGGAGGTCATGGTCTGGGACGGTGTGTCACAGCATCATCGGACTGAGCTTGTTGTCATTGCAGGCAATCACAATGCTGTGCTTTACAGGGAAGAAATCCTCCTCCCTCATGTGGTACCCTTCCTGCAGGCTCATCCTGACATGACCCTCCAACATGACAATGCCACCAGCCATACTGCTCGTTCTGTGCGTGATTTCCTGCAAGACATGAATGTCATTGCTCTGCCATGGCCAGCGAAGAGCCCAGATCTCAATCCCATTGAGCATGTCTGGGATGTCTGGGACGTGTTGGATCAGAGGGTGTGGGCTAGGGCTATTCCCCCCAGAAATGTCCGGGAACTTGCAGGTGCCTTGGTGGAAGAGTGGGGTAACATCTCACAGCAAGAAATGGCAAATCTGGTGCAGTCCATGAGGAGGTGATGTAACTGACCGTTACTTGTGATTTTGACCCCCCCTCTGTTCAGAGACACATTATTCCATTTCTGTTAGTCACGTCTGTGGAAGTTGTTCAGTTCATGTCTCAGTTGTTGAATCTTTATG
Organism: Oncorhynchus gorbuscha; assembly: GCF_021184085.1. NCBI lineage: Eukaryota > Metazoa > Chordata > Actinopteri > Salmoniformes > Salmonidae > Oncorhynchus > Oncorhynchus gorbuscha. Next base: position 95,376,114 of record NC_060175.1, read on the forward strand.
TTCATACAAATATTTACACATGTTAAGTTTACTGAAAATAAACATAGTTGACAGTGAGGACATTGTTTTTTTGCTGAGTTTATTTCATGTTGCCTAACGAACTCAGTAAAAAAATAAACATCCTCTCAATGTCAACGGCTTTTATTTTCAGCAAACTTAACATGTTTATGTGCCAAATCTTGATTTAGTGCATTGTCGTCTGTATTGAGAAATAATTATGTTAATGTAAGCTTTGAATGGATCCGAGAGCAGTGCTCCCTTTCCTTTCGATCCTATAAGTATCAACCCAATCCGCAAAAACAAGAGTTCTCTCTGCATGGTGTTTTGGGAAATACAGATTGCATTTTCGGCCGTTGGAATGACAGATGCATCATTAAAACACTCTTAAGCCTAAATTCCATCCCCATCAGGAAACCGAGCCCTGGTCCAGACAGCTAGCGTCTCATTCTGTCTCACACATCAGACACTGCTGTGTGCTATTAGCTTGAGGACCAGGTTACACTGTCAGAGCAGCAGACACCACAGACCACATGACCAGTCTCTCCCTCTCTGTGTACTTCTGACCAGGGGCTGATGAGGAATAAAACAATCTCATCACCAATCAGTCATGGGGAAATCACTAGGAACCAGCTCAAATGTGGTACCGGACAGGAGGATATGGCAATGGAGGACAGACAGTGTTCATTTTATTAGGCAAGTCAGTGGTCATTCCGGTCTCACACCAGATGACCACATGATGAATCCTAGAGTGATGCTGCAAATCAATACCTTCTGGGGTGAATGAATCACAACATGAACCGTGTGACAAAATGCCCCAATCAAAACACAGCTCACTGCCACCCTGTCACTTCCATCAGCAGTGAGACCATGAGGCTAAGACCCAGACTGCAGACCAGTAGAGCTGCAGGCACAGACTATCTAGCACCGTCTGTGTTACATGACAAGAGAGCGGTGTCTGGAGGACTGATTCACTGTCATCTCAGCATGCTAGTTGCACCAGCCAGTCTGAACAGGACAAAGCTAGCCTTGTTCCTAACCCATTTGCTGTCACGACATCACAAATGGCCATAGGAGTCGGCCAGACAACTCAAACAGATCCTGAACCGCAGCTCAAATCGAATTTTATTGGTCACATACACGTTAACAGATGTTATTGCGGGTGTAGCGAAATGCTTGTGTTTCTAGCTCCAGCTGCCTGCTTTTCTCTGCAGCCTCCTCACAGGCCAGTCTGGTACAGTCCATCAGTATCCACTAGCACATAGCAAAGGCCAGGACAAGTGTCATGCCAATTAACCTGGCTGAAATGTATGGATGCATGGAATTCTGTTACACGTGTCCAGTAAGATTCTCTCTGCTGGGGCAGTGGACTTGAGTGACCTTGTGAAGGTAGATTCTGATTGGTCCCACGCTGTGACCCATCCAGGCTCTTCGTAGAGGTCTTCACTATGACTGGTTTTAATTTGATCTGCCAGGGAACGCTCAAGGACAATTCAAAATGACCATAAGGACGAGCACACAATCTTCAGGGAAGAGGGTCCTCCACAAAATTAAACAATTGTTTCAAATCATTTGCATTAGTGCAATAGCACACTATTACAACAGTAAATATTTTTATAATTAAGGTCTAGTATGATTGGCTATAGTTTGTTTCAAATGAAGTATGATTGGCTATATTTAGTTTTAGATGAAGTATGATTGGCTATAGCTTGTTTCAGATGAACTATGATTGGCTATAGTTTGTCTCAGATGAAGTATGATTGGCTATAGCTGGTTTCTGATGAACTATGATTGGCTATAGCTTGTCTCAAATGAAGTATGATTGGCTATAGCTTGTTTCAGATGAAGGGTGATATAGGTTTCAATATAATATAGTTAGAGACAAATGGGACTCCATTTTATGCATTTATTCATGTAGTTATTTCACTCTGATTCAAAGGCTCAAGGCGGGGTCAGCGATTTAATAGCCAAAAATACTCTAGAATTTGTGGTTAATTTCATCTCCTTTCCTTTCTTGTTCTCATCATTTTTCCTTCCTTAAAAATGCCACAAAACTTTGAAAAGTGCATTTCTTTGAATTTCTTCAAAACTTATTTTTTTTCTTCTCTCTTTCTCCTTCTTCCCCATAAAAATGTCACCCCCCCCTCAAGGCTTATGAGGTCACAAATTCGCAAAAAGAAACAGCCAACATTTTTTCCCCAAAGGTTTTATAACCATCCTGTTCTCACACACAAACAACCTTCTCCTTTTTACACAGCCAGAGAAGAACAAAGAAAAATAAACTCCCAAACCTTTTGTACAGAGAAATCAAACTAAATGGAGAAAATGTCTTATATTAGTCAAGGTTTTTATCCTCAATACACCCTCTCAGGTTTCTGCCATTCTAATGTGGAAGGGGAGGGAGACATACCAGGCACAGGTCTGTGTCTATTGACATGAGGCTCTGTGTGTAGTAGGTAATATCAGTCAGTCAGTTAATCATACCGCGCTGCTGGTCCATCTGTTTCTTTATATGGATTAGGAACCAGTTGTATGTCTAGAGGCCATTTTTCCAGTCATCCAGTAATGTCTATGATAGTGCGAGTGTGTGTGTGACAATGTGTCTGTGTGTCATCAGCTTGAATCTGTCAGAGTATGCAAGTCTAAATTGTGTTTGTGTGTGTTGAGTCTCTGTGTGGGTATGTCTAAGCCAGTCCGAATCCCTCGGAGCATTCCTGAATGGCCAGCAGCAGCATGTGCCTCAGCTTCTCATAGCTCTCGTAGGCTGGGAGGTCCAGCTGGTTGAAGCTACAGGAGAAGAGACAAATGGTTTGTAAGGGAATTGAGAATGGTAGCTCTTTACCTGAGTACCTGAAGTTCTATCATATCGACCTGGCTGAATGGAAACTTCAAATCTACATGCATAACTAACTACATTATTTTGACATCAATCCATCAGTATTCATTAATGGTACCAGGTGTGAGCTGTGTGGCTGTATAGGTCTTTACCAAGTGTGAGCTGTGTGGCTGTATAGGTCTTTACCAGGTGTGAGCTGTGTGGCTGTATAGGTCTTTACCAGGTGTGAGCTGTGTGGCTGTATAGGTCTTTACCAGGTGTGAGCTGTGTGGCTGTATAGGTCTTTACCAGGTGTGAGCTGTGTGGCTGTATAGGTCTTTACCAGGTGTGAGCTGTGTGGCTGTATAGGTCTTTACCAGGTGTGAGCTGTGTGGCTGTAAAGGTCTTTACCAGGTGTGAGCTGTGTGGCTGTAAAGGTCTTTACCAGGTGTGAGCTGTGTGGCTGTATAGGTCTTTACCAGGTGTGAGCTGTGTGGCTGTATAGGTCTTTACCAGGTGTGAGCTGTGTGGCTGTATAGGTCTTTACCAGGTGTGAGCTGTGTGGCTGTATAGGTCTTTACCAGGTGTGAGCTGTGTGGCTGTATAGGTCTTTACCAGGTGTGAGCTGTGTGGCTGTATAGGTCTTTACCAGGTGTGAGCTGGTGTGGCTGTGTGGCTGTCTAGGTCTTTACCAGGTGTGAGCTGTGTGGCTGTCTAGGTCTTTACCAGGTGTGAGCTGTGTGGCTGTCTAGGTCTTTACCAGGTGTGAGCTGTGTGGCTGTATAGGTCTTTACCAGGTGTGAGCTGTGTGGCTGTATAGGTCTTTACCAGGTGTGAGCTGTGTGGCTGTATAGGTCTTTACCAGGTGTGAGCTGTGTGGCTGTCTAGGTCTTTACCAGGTGTGAGCTGTGTGGCTGTATAGGTCTTTACCAGGTGTGAGCTGTGTGGCTGTATAGGTCTTTACCAGGTGTGAGCTGTGTGGCTGTAAAGGTCTTTACCAGGTGTGAGCTGTGTGGCTGTAAAGGTCTTTACCAGGTGTGAGCTGTGTGGCTGTAAAGGTCTTTACCAGGTGTGAGCTGTGTGGCTATAAAGATCTTTACCAGGTGTGAGCTGTGTGGCTGTATAGGTCTTTACCAGGTGTGAGCTGTGTGGCTGTAAAGGTCTTTACCAGGTGTGAGCGGACGGTAGGCGGTCGGTGGAGCGGTCGTCGCGGTGGATCTGGAACTTCTGTATTCCGTTCATGCCCTCCAGCGCTGCAAAGCCCTGCAGAGGAACCTTGGACGTGCCCGTCACAAACTGCAGGAACTTGGCTCTGTCCGCCTGGTCGAAGGAACGCAGGGCCCGCCAGAACCACTGGATCTGAGGTGACGGGGAGGAACGGTCAGGGTCACAGCCTCACTACACTGACCAGTAGCACATCTATATGAATGCATAGTATAGAATACAACCAACAGACTATCATTTGGCATTGTGGGACATTGTTGGTCCTGGGTCGTATTCATCAGGCACCAAACAAAAGACAAGTGACTAAAAAGGGGAGGGACTACCCGAACTTGTCCAAAAAACACCAACTCATCTTTGTTTTCCGTTGCAAAATGTTGACCTACATTTTGCCCTAATGAATATGCCCCTGGTGTGTGCATCTATGTCTCTACCTGTATGGAGCTGGACTGGTACTTGGTGTTTGTTTCTACCTGTATAGAGCTGGCCTGGTACTTGGTGTGTGTCTCTACCTGTATAGAGCTGGACTGGTACTTGGTGTGTGTCTCTATGTCTCTACCTGTATAGAGCTGGACTGGTACTTGGTGTGTGTCTCTACCTGTATGTAGCTGGACTGGTACTTGGTGTGTGTCTCTACCTGTATGGAGCTGGACTGGTACTTGGTGTGTGTCTCTACCTGTATGGAGCTGGACTGGTACTTGGTGTGTGTCTCTACCTGTATAGAGCTGGACTGGTACTTGGTGTGTGTCTCTACCTGTATAGAGCTGGACTGGCACTTGGTGTGTGTCTCTACCTGTATAGAGCTGGACTGGTACTTGGTGTGTGTTTCTACCTGTATAGAGCTGGCCTGGTACTTGGTGTGTGTCTCTACCTGTATAGAGCTGGACTGGTACTTACATTTACATTTAAGTCATTTAGCAGACGCTCTTATCCAGAGCGACTTACATGGTGTGTGTCTCTACCTGTATGGAGCTGGCCTGGTACTTGGTGTGTGTTTCTACCTGTATAGAGCTGGCCTGGTACTTGGTGTGTGTCTCTACCTGTATAGAGCTGGACTGGTACTTGGTGTGTGTCTCTATGTCTCTACCTGTATAGAGCTGGTATGGTACTTGGTGTGTGTCTCTATGTCTCTACCTGTATAGAGCTGGTATGGTACTTGGTGTGTGTCTACCTGTATGTAGCTGGACTGGTACTTGGTGTGTGTCTCTATGTCTCTACCTGTATAGAGCTGGTATGGTACTTGGTGTGTGTCTCTATGTCTCTACCTGTATGGAGCTGGTATGGTACTTGGTGTGTGTCTCTATGTCTCTACCTGTATAGAGCTGGTATGGTACTTGGTGTGTGTCTCTATGTCTCTACCTGTATGGAGCTGGTATGGTACTTGGTGTGTGTCTCTATGTCTCTACCTGTATGGAGCTGGACTGGTACTTGGTGTGTGTCTCTACCTGTATGGAGCTGGACTGGTACTTGGTGTGTGTCTCTACCTGTATGGAGCTGGACTGGTACTTGGTGTGTGTCTCTACCTGTATAGAGCTGGACTGGTACTTGGTGTGTGTCTCTACCTGTATAGAGCTGGACTGGTACTTGGTGTGTGTCTCTACCTGTATAGAGCTGGACTGGTACTTGGTGTGTGTCTCTACCTGTATAGAGCTGGACTGGTACTTGGTGTGTGTCTCTACCTGTATAGAGCTGGACTGGTACTTGGTGTGTGTCTCTACCTGTATAGAGCTGGACTGGTACTTGTGGTACTCGGTGTTGGCCTTGAGGTCGTCTATATCTATAGTGGGAAGGCCAGATATCAGCAGCTCCAGCTCCTGCTCTGTGAAGATGGAGATCAGCCTCTTGGGGATGATCTCGTAGAAACCCTCCAGGTAGGCAGACAGCTGCTTACGGATGGCACCTACAGGGGGGGGCAGAAAGAGATGGAGTACAGAGTTAAACACTTACAAGGTACACAAGTGGTAGCTCACTATGACCAGACGATTTCTGCCATGCAACCTGTGAGAAAGAAGGCAGGTTCACATGAAGCCGACTTCCCCAACTTACAGGATTTATTTCTAAAAATATATATGTATTGCAGCACACAGGTCAAAAGCACATTACTTCATGTTTTGCAGACAGTGTTGCTGACAAAGTCTTGGTGTACATTTGACTAAGTATGCTCCTGTTATACATGGCCACCTCCAACAAGTGTATGACATGTATAATTGTATAATATATATCTCTGGCTATTTGACTGAATGTTCACAAATGTATTATGCCAATTAAAGATGTACTTTTAAAGGCTGGGTTTCTAAGATAGATGTGATTGATGTGTCTGGTCTCACCAGTCATCTTCATCTGACAAACCAGGTGGACGTACTCCTTCTTGTTCTCCTCGGTGACAATGATGTTGCCTCCGTTAGGCTTCAGGTCACGTACCTCACACACACCAAACTCCTGGACCTGAGTGAGAAGAAGAGGGACACACGAGAGAGGGAGAGAGAGGGAGAGACACACGAGAGAGCGAGAGAGAGAGAGACACGAGAGACACACGAGAGAGGGAGAGAGAGAGAGACACGAGAGAGAGACACGAGAGAGAGACACGAGAGAGGAGAGAGACACGAGAGACACACGAGAGAGCGAGAGAGAGAGAGACACACGAGAGAGAGAGAGAGAGACACACGAGAGAGCGAGAGAGAGACACACGAGAGAGCGAGAGAGACGAGAGAGGGAGAGAGAGAGAGACACGAGAGAGAGAGAGAGACACGAGAGAGAGAGAGAGACACGAGAGAGAGAGAGAGAGACACGAGAGAGAGAGAGAGAGACACGAGAGAGGGAGAGAGAGAGGGAGAGAGAGGGACACGAGAGAGGGAGAGAGAGAGACACAAGAGAGGGAGAGAGAGAGACACAAGAGAGGGAGAGAGAGAGAGGGACCCGAGAGAGAGAGAGAGAGGAACCCGAGAGAGGGAGAGAGAGAGACCCGAGAGAGGGAGAGAGAGAGAGAGAGACCCGAGAGAGGGAGAGAGAGAGAGAGAGACCCGAGAGAGGGAGAGAGAGAGACACGAGAGACACACGAGAGAGCGAGAGAGAGAGAGAGACACGAGAGACACACGAGAGAGCGAGAGAGACACACGAGAGAGCGAGAGACACACGAGAGAGAGAGAGACACACGAGAGAGCGAGAGACACACGAGAGACACGAGAGAGGGAGAGAGAGAGAGAGAGAGAGAGAGAGAGAGAGAGAGAGAGAGACACGAGAGAGGGAGAGAGAGAGACACGAGAGAGGGAGAGAGAGAGAGACACGAGAGACACACGAGAGAGCGAGAGAGACACACGAGAGAGAGAGAGAGACACACGAGAGAGCGAGAGACACACGAGAGAGCGAGAGACACACGAGAGACACGAGAGAGGGAGAGAGAGAGAGAGACACGAGAGAGGGAGAGAGAGAGAGAGACACGAGAGAGAGAGAGAGAGAGAGACACGAGAGAGAGAGAGAGAGAGAGAGACACGAGAGAGAGAGAGAGAGAGAGAGAGAGAGAGAGACACGAGAGAGGGAGAGAGAGAGACACGAGAGAGGGAGAGAGAGAGAGACACGAGAGAGGGAGAGAGAGAGAGAGACACGAGAGAGGGAGAGAGAGAGAGACACGAGAGAGGGAGAGAGAGAGAGACACGAGAGAGGGAGAGAGAGAGAGAGAGACACGAGAGAGGGAGAGAGAGAGAGAGAGACACGAGAGAGGGAGAGAGAGAGAGGGACACGAGAGAGGAGAGAGAGAGAGAGAGGGACACGAGAGAGGGAGAGAGAGAGAGAGAGGGACACGAGAGAGGGGAGAGAGAGAGAGAGAGGGACACGAGAGAGGGAGAGAGAGAGAGAGACACGAGAGAGGGAGAGAGAGACACGAGAGAGGGAGAGAGAGAGGAGAGAGAGAGAGAGAGGACACGAGAGAGGGAGAGAGGAGAGAGAGGGACACGAGAGAGGGAGAGAGAGAGAGAGAGAGGACACGAGAGAGGGAGAGAGAGAGAGAGGGACACGAGAGAGGGAGAGAGAGAGAGACACGAGAGAGGGAGAGAGAGAGAGAGGGACACGAGAGAGGGAGAGAGAGAGAGAGGGACACGAGAGAGGGAGAGAGAGAGAGAGGGACACGAGAGAGGGAGAGAGAGAGAGAGAGGACACGAGAGAGGGAGAGAGGGACACGAGAGAGGGAGAGAGAGAGAGAGGGACACGAGAGAGGGAGAGAGAGAGAGAGAGAGGGACACGAGAGAGGGAGAGGGGACACGAGAGAGGGAGAGGGACACGAGAGAGGGAGAGAGAGAGAGAGAGAGAGAGAGAGAGAGAGAGGGAGAGAGAGAGAGAGAGAGAGAGAGAGAGGACACGAGAGAGGGAGAGAGACAGAGAGAGAGGGACACGAGAGAGGGAGAGAGAGGAGAGAGAGAGACACGAGAGAGGAGAGAGAGAGAGGGACACGAGAGAGGGAGAGAGAGAGAGGACACGAGAGAGGGAGAGAGAGAGAGGGACACGAGAGAGGGAGAGAGAGAGAGGACACGAGAGAGGGAGAGAGAGAGAGGGACACGAGAGAGGGAGAGAGAGAGAGAGGACACGAGAGAGGAGAGAGAGAGAGAGACACGAGAGAGGGAGAGAGAGAGAGGGGACACGAGAGAGGGAGAGAGAGAGAGACACGAGAGAGGAGAGAGAGAGAGAGAGACACGAGAGAGGAGAGAGAGAGGGACACGAGAGAGGGACACGAGAGAGGGACACGAGAGAGAGAGAGAGGGACACGAGAGAGAGAGGGACACGAGAGAGGGAGAGAGAGAGAGACACGAGAGAGAGAGAGAGAGAGAGACGAGAGAGGGAGAGAGAGAGGGAGAGAGGGAGAGAGAGGGACACGAGAGAGGGAGAGAGAGAGAGACACGAGAGAGGGAGAGAGAGAGAGAGACACGAGAGAGAGAGAGAGAGAGAGAGGGACACGAGAGAGGAGAGAGAGAGAGAGAGAGAGGGACACGAGAGAGGGAGAGAGAGAGAGAGGGACACGAGAGAGGGAGAGAGAGAGAGAGACACGAGAGAGGGAGAGAGAGAGAGAGAGACACGAGAGAGGGAG
>NC_060175.1:95387720-95517720 GCF_021184085.1 Oncorhynchus gorbuscha
AAAGGAGATGTACGAGGTCAGTGCACTTCACTGTCATTCTGTCAATAGTCACAACACAGGGACATAAATACATACAAAAAGACAGAAGCAATCCAGATAAATAGAGACAGAGACCCTGACAGACAGAGAATCCCTGAGACAGAGAATCCCAGAGACCCCGACAGACAGAGACCCCGACAGACAGAGACCCCGACAGACAGAGACCCCGACAGACAGAGACCCCGACAGACAGAGACCCCGACAGACAGAGACCCCGACAGACAGAAACCCCGACAGACAGAAACCCCGACAGACAGAAACCCCAACAGACAGAAACCCCAACAGACAGAAACCCCAACAGACAGAAACCCCAACAGACAGAAACCCTAACAGACAGAAACCCTAAGAGACAGAAACCCTAAGAGACAGAAACCCTAAGAGACAGAAACCCTACGAGACAGAAACCCTAAGAGACAGAAACCCTAAGAGACAGAAACCCTAAGAGACAGAAACCCTAAGAGACAGAAACCCTAAGAGACAGAAACCCTAAGAGACAGAAACCCTAAGAGACAGAAACCCTAAGAGACAGAAACCCTAAGAGACAGAAACCCTAAGAGACAGAAACCCTAAGAGACAGAAACCCTAAGAGACAGAAACCCTAAGAGACAGAAACCCTAAGAGACAGAAACCCTAAGAGACAGAAACCCTAAGAGACAGAAACCCTAAGAGACAGAAACCCTAAGAGACAGAAACCCTAAGAGACAGAAACCCTAAGAGAGAGAGGGAGAAATCAGTCTCTTACAGCCTGTTCTTCATGTCCTCGGGACTCTTGCGGTGCAGCTCTCTGTAGGAGTCTTCAAACACGTGATCTCTCCTGACGTGGACAGCCATATCCTCCTTCCTCAGACCCTCGTCCAGACGCTCCAGCTCCTGACGGAAATACCTGGGGAGAGGGAGGGGGTCAATAATATTTTAAAAAGCTCAAATATTATCATGAATGAGGCACACTTCCATTCAAAGGACCAGTGTTTGACCTGGAGAGAGATCAGGGTTGTTTATTAGTGCGAGCAAGCAAAAACATGTTTTAAAATGAAAACTAAATTATTATTTTTTGGACGAGTCCAGGGTGTCTCTGTTGTAATAAGTCTTCCTCCATTAGGTGACGAATGAACACAAACAAGATGATGCACCATAAGAAAATCCTTCCTTACTTCCTCTTGACGTCAAAATCGAGGATGCGGATGTAGTCAACCAGCACAGCGAAGGGTCCGTCGGCCAGGTGGGTGGTGGACTGGCGCAGAATCTGGTTAAGCACTGTACGGTGAGTCTCTGTAGGGGGTAGGGCGGGAGAGAAAAGGAGAGAATGGAAGAGAGACAAAGACCTACAGTGCAACTAACAGACGTGGGCTTTCCAAAATGATCCAGGCTGAATCTCTGTATTATTTCTCGACTCCTCACTTCCTGTGATGTTTTAAGTGACTAGCAAAGAGAGAGGAAGCAAGGAAAATACTGCATACCCTGCTATACCCTCCTCCCTAGTGCCAGAACTCACCAGCGAAGCGGAGGAACTTCTGTGTGTCGGGAGGCAGGTTGGAGGAGATGTGCATGGAGGACGGTTCTCTAGAGAAGAAGGGGTCCAGAGAGGAGGGGGTGGCGGGGGTGAGGGGCGCGGGGGACAGTGGGGGAGGCTCGTCTTTGATGTGGGACAGTTGGCTCTCCCTGGTGTCTCTGACAGGGGGCTTACTCTCCCGCTCTGTGGCATGGACCAGGAAGAAGGCCTCTACCGCCGGCTGAAGGACTGAGGGAGAGGCGAGATGTGAGCAGACTACGTCATCACTCCTGTGAAAAAAGGCTTTTATCCAAGGTGGAACAAAACATTCCATTTCCAAACGTTTCCTGTTCTGTATGGCCTGAGAGTTGACCATGTTTCACTGCATGACTGCAAAATCAATGACCACTACTTTTGACACATTCAGGACATTGGTTTTCCAATGGAGGTTCTACGACAGATACATAGTGTAAACACTTAGTATACAGATGTCACCCTCAGGAAAATCTCAGGGCCCTCGTTTTACCCATGTGAGATTCAATATTGTAAACCTAACGTACCCAGAACAGCGTGTTGATCATGTGACTCCTCCAGTTCCTTCAGGCACTCCCCGAGCATGTCCCACAACTCGTCCAATAGCAGCTGCTCGCTCAGCAGGGGAAGGTCTGGGAGACGCTCCTCTGTCTCTGATTGGCTGTTGCCTTCTTCATCTGCACAAGAGCAGGAAATACCAAACACAATAATGTTAGAATCACTATGCCAAGACAAGTGCTCCCTAACACGCGGTACTTCTGCTGTGGTTTGAGTGGCTCTGGTCATGTTCAAGGTTGTCTTTCTTTGCAGTCACACTGCTCTCAGAACTTGGCTATTTCATACGAACGTGGTTCCTGAAACACCTTTTTAGGTGTTGTGAAATCTGATCTGCACAGCGTGACTGCAATAAAGATCAGCTGGAACCTGTGTTGTGGTAGCTGAGGACTGTAGTGGTTATTGTGGTGGAGGCCTGTCTAACCCAGGGGTGCAGGGTCCTGCTCCAGGGGAGAGGGCTGGTCTACATCCATGGGAGAATCATCCCTCTGGACTGCCTGGGGCTCAGACACTGACCCCACCTCTGACTGGAGAGAGGAATGGAGGGAGGGAGGGCAAAAAGAGAGGAGAAAGAGTGAGAATCAGAGCGAACAAGAGGGAGAAAGAAAGAGGGAAATAGAGAGGGTGGGCGAGAGAAAGAGGGAAATAGAGAGGGTGGGCGAGAGAAAGAATGAAACAAAGAAAGAAAAATGTGATTAATTCAACACAAGGCAGTTTTCCAGTAAACCAGAAAACCAGTGGAGCATGCAGATGCACCATGACATTCTCATAAGGCTACAGACAGACACAGACAGAAGGGGACTGGGAGGGAGGGGGCAAAAGCATGAAGCCATGACAGCCAGCCAATACACACATCATCAATTCACATCATACAGTAGAGCAGCCAGCACATCCATTCTAGACCTGGGTTCAAATACTATTTGAAATCATCCAAACACTTTGAGGGTCTGCTCTAGCCTGCCTGCCTGGAATTCCAGATGTTCTTTTTTTTTTTTTTTTTTTGGGGGGGCTCAAGATTTTAGGACTATTCTATTGGTCCGATAAGCCAGGAAAGCTCAGCCAAGCTTAGATAAAGTATATACAATGATTTTTAATAGTATTTAAAACAGGTGGTCAGAATGCAGTGGATCGTCTCGGTCTGTTTTCAGCTACTGTCATGCATCATGGATGTTAGGCTGTACTGTAGGCTGATTGTAAATGCAACGACGTCGTCAATAGTACTGTCAGTTAACATGCCCGTAGAGTAAGTTCAATATGCATAGAAATGTCAACGATAGCAGTATGTGAGTGTATAGTCAAATATGCATGTCATCAGACCTTGGTTAAAATAGTCTTCATTTCTTTCAAATACTTCAGCTACACTTGATTGAGCTTGCCTGATACAATGGCACCAATAAGATCCAGAAGTGCAACAAAATGGCCTATTTGAAGCCAGGTCTTCAGAATGAGCATGTGGTCGGTATGAGTCATGTAGTCAACAGCAATAATATGTGAGCGTATGGATCAATATGCACGTTTGCGTTTAGTCATGTTTGCTCAATAGTAGCAGTATTCTGTCAGTGCGATGCGGCCCATCATGCTAACCGTGGCAGCGCTCGCCGTGCCAGGGGCAGCTGCGGAGGCATGAGGGGTGGCCACAGAGGATCCGGAGGTGGTGACAGCAGCGACAGAGGCGGAGGGCGGGGGGGCTTGCTGCAGACGGCGTGCCCGCTGCCCCTCTCTCACCATCTGAATGATGGCATCAGCCTCGGCTTCTAGCTGACGGACTGCCGCCTGGATGCTGGTAGAGGAGACCAGTTACAGAAGACTGGTAGAGCCTGGACACACAGGAGAGACCAGTTACAGAAGACCCAGACTGGTAGAGCCTGGACACACAGGAGAGACCAGTTACAGAAGACCCAGACTGGTAGAGCCTGGACACACAGGAGAGACCAGTTACAGAAGACCCAGAGCAGAGATGTGATCCAGACAACATAAAAAGTCTAAAATAGAAACTCCGTCATTCCTGATAATTAGAGAAATCCCATCCCTGTCAGAGAAGGCTCTCAACCGCTCTAGTCTTCCTGGTCATATTAACCAGCTCATAAAAACAGTTTTGTTCCGGTTCATCTCTTTAAAAGAACAGGCTGAAGCCATTACTATGACTGATTTTGCCCTCTCTGTGTAATGTGTTAGTAGTGCACACATCTCACCAAGTCGCCCGGTCTGCTTGGCCTTCTTGTTGGCGCGGCGCGTGTCCTCACGGAGCTGGATGATGACCTGCAGGACCCGCAGGAAGAACTTCTGGGTGGATGTCTTTGAGGTCAGGGAGGACATGCAGGGCAGCTGCAGCTCCCGTCCGCCCAGCGTACGCTTCTGGGCAGCCACAATCACCACGCTCTCAGAGCCGTCGAACCTGCGCCCCCGTCAGCACGCGAGGACGGGCGACAAGGCAAAGTACTGTCATTATACAGAAACGGAGTGGCAGTAGGGCAGTATAGACAAACGCATACAGACACACCTAAATGATCATACACTGACAGATGGTTGACTATAAGCTTAATTAATAAAAATATAAATGTTTTCCATTTCAAGCCTTAAACTGTGGGTCTCTCTAATCTCCCAGACTCATCTATGTAAAGTGTCATATTTAGCCAAATCTGAATAGGTCAAGTTGGCACTAGGAGAGAACCACCGATGACTATTCATTACTATGACACTATCATCAGAGGGGCGTGTACAGAGATAGGGGGCAGTATTAGGATGTTTTGATAACTGAGGTGCCCAAAGTAAACTAACCGCTACTCAGGCCCAAAAGCTAGGACATGCATATGCATGGAACTATTGGATAGAAAACACTAAAGCTTCTAAAACTGTTAAAATTATGTATGTGAGTATAACAGAACTGATTTGTCAGGCAAAATGTTTTTTCTGTTGACCTGCCAGCCAATTCAAAGGTTAAAACAAAGACGTCCGCCTCCCAAATTACAGTTCCTATGGCTTCCACGAGATGTCAAGAGTCTTTATACATTGTTTCAGGCTTGTTTTTAGAAAAAGGGAGCTCTATGGCAAAGCTAGTCTCATTGCGCGGGTGACCGAGGGAGCGCGCTGCGTTCATTTCCTTTCCAACTGAAAATAGTTCGCCCCGTATGAAATATTATCTTTAGTTTTGATAGAGTACCTAATAATGAATTAGAAACATTGTTTGGACAAACTTTACTGGTAACTTTTGGAACTCCTATGTCTGCATTCTGAACGGGTGGATTACTGAAATCAATGACGCCTACTAAACGGACTATTTGGGATATAAAGAAGGAGTTTATCGAACGAAACGACCATTCTTTGTGTTCCTGGGAGCTTTTGCACAGTACTGAGACATCGTCATTTCCGGTCACAACTTGCAGACTTGTTTACGTGTTGCTGTGCATTTTGTTGCAAACCTTACTTTGCTACCTGACAACTTTACAGTTTTTACTTTTTAATTACCATTTATATTTTTAGTTTTTCCCTCACTCAACTTTCTTTCATTCAAGTTTTTCACTCCGGAAGCTTTATCTGGACATGGTTCGTCAGGACTTCCAACAGCCGAAGCTAAGTAGTAACATTAACACAATGCCTTCTAATTTTTTATTTTATTTTACTTTACCTTTATTTAACCAGGCAAGTAAGTTAAGAACAAATTCTTATTTTCAATGACAGCCTAGGAACTGCTGGTTCTGGGGCAGAACGACAGATTTGTACCATGTACCATGTCAGCTCGGGGGTTTGAACTTGCAACCTTCCGATTACTAGTCCAACGCTCTAACCACTAGGCTACCCTGCCACAGTTGCTGTACTCATAATATACAGGAGAACGATCGCCTTACGGCGAGGACAGCTGTGCTGCCAGCCCAGCTTCAGACGCAATCGTTAGGCAAGGGTAATTTCAGTGTAGGAAAGGATGAAACAGCGTTTGTGCCACCAGTAAGTACAGATAGTAACGTTAGTATAAATCCCCTCGCACGGTCCCCACAGCTGGACAACTTTCTCATGGCTTCTGGAGGGAAATGCTGTAGGAATACTCAACTGGTGTCGCTCATTCAGCCGGTTTTCCCCATTAAACAGCGAGTCGGAGTCTGAGGCCTAGCCTTCTCTGGTCTCAACTCCTCCCGGTACGGGGTGTGAGATGCCAAACCTTCCCACCATTAGCTCTGACAAATTGAAAACCCTAGTCATTGGCGACTCCATCACCTGCAGTAATAGACTTAAAATGAATCATCATGCGATCATACACTGTTTACCAGGGGGCAGGGCTACTGACGTTAAGGCTAACCTGAAGATGGTGCTGGCTAAAGCTAAAACAGGCGAGTGTAGAGAGTATAGAGATATTGTTATCCACGTCGGCAACAACGATGTTAGGATGGAACAGTCAGAGGTCACCATCACTTCAGAATGTAAATCAGCTAGAAAAATGTGTTGGCATCGAGTAATTGTCTCTGGCTCCCTCCCAGTTAGGGGGAGTGATGAGCTCGACAGCAGTCTCACAACTCAATTGCTGGTTGAACTGTTTTCTGCCCCTCCCAAAAGATAGAATTTGTCGATAATTGGCCTTCTTTCTGGGACTCAACCACAAACAGGACCAAGCCTGGCCTGCTGAGGAGTGACGGACTCCATCCTAGCTGGAGGGGTGCTCTCATCTTATCTACCAACATAGACAGGGCTCTAACTCCTCTAGCTCCACAATGAAATACGGTGCAGGCCGGGAAGCAGGCTGTTATCCAGCCACTAGCACAGTCAGCTCAGCTATCCCCATTGAGACTGTCTGTGCCTCTACCTAGGTTGGGCAAAACTAAACATGGCAGTGTTCACCTCAGCAATCTCACTAGAATAAATACCTCCTCCATTCATACTATTATTGAAAGAGATCGTGATACCCCATCTCAAAATAGGGCTACTTAATGTTAGATCCCTCACTTCAAAGGCAGTTATAGTCAATGAACTAATCACTGATCATAATCTTGATGTGATTGGCCTGACTGAAACATGGCTTAAGCCAGATGAATTTACTGTGTTAAATGAGGCCTCCTGGTTACACTAGTGACCATATCCCCCCCGTGCATCCCCGCAAAGGCGGAGGTGTTGCTAATATTTATGATCGCAAATAAAAAAATTTTTTTTTAAAACAACGTCTCCTTTGACCTAGTCATGAAATCTATGCAGCCTACTCAATCACTTTGTATAGCTACTGTTACAGGCCTCCTGGGCCATATACAGCGTTCCTCACTGAGCTCCCTGAATTCCTATCGGACCTTGTAGTCATAGCAGACAATATTCTAATTTTTGTATTTTAATATTCACATGGAAAAGTCCACAGACCCACTCCAAAATGCTTTCGGCGCCATCATCGACTCAGCGGGTTTTGTCCAAAATGTCTCTGGAACTACTCACTGTCATACTCTGGAAATAGTTTTGTCCCATGGAATAAATGTTGTGGATCTTAATATTTTTCCTCATAATCCTGGACTATCGGACCACCATTTTATTACGTTTGCAAATGCAACAAATAATCTGCTCAGACCCTAACCAAGGAGTATCAAAAGTCATGCTATGAATTCTGAGACAACCCAAAGATTCCTTTATGCCCTTCCAGACTCCCCTCTGCCTACCCAAGGACGTCAGAGGACAGAAATCCGTTAACCAACTGATAATAAAAAAACAAACTAAAAACATTTGTCATAAGAAACTAGCTCCCAGAAAATACCTGAGCTTTGAAGCAAGCTTCCAGAAAATTGGAACGGAAATGGCGCCACACCAAACTGGAAGTCTTCCGACTAGCTTGGAAAGAGAGTACCATGCAGTGTCGAAGAGCCCTCACTGCTGCTCGATCATCCTATTTTTCCAACTTAATTGAAGAAAATAAAGAACAATCCAAAATGTATTTTTGAAACTGTCACAAAGCTAACTAAAAAGCAAATTACGGACTGCTCTTTAAATGTGCGTATTCCTCCAAAGCTCAGTTGTCCTGAAACTGCACAACTCTGTCAGGACGTAGGATCACGGGAGACACTCAAGTGTTTTAGTACTATATCTCTTGACACAATGATGAAAATAATCATGGCCTCTAAACCTTCAAGCTGCATACTGGACCCTATTCCAACTAAACTACTGAAAGAGCTGCTTCCTGTGCTTGGCCCTCCTATGTTGAACATAATAAACGGTTCTCTATCCACCAGATGTGTACCAAACTCAAAGTGGCAGTAATAAAGCCTCTCTTGAAAAAGCCAAACGATGACCCAGAAAATATGAAAAACTAACGGCCTATATCGAATCTTCCATTCCTCTCTAAATGTTTTGAAAAGGCTGTTGCGCAGCAACTCACTGCCTTCCTGAAGAGAAACAACGTATATGAAATGCTTCAGTCTGGTTTTAGACCCCATCATAGCACTTAGACTGCACTTGTGAAGGTGGAAAATGACCTTTTAATGGCGTCAGACCGAGGCTCTGCATCTGTCCTCGTGCTCCTAGACCTTAGTGCTGCTTTTGATACCGTTGATCACCACATTCTTTTGGAGAGATTGCAAACCCAAATTGGTCTACACGGACAAGTTCTGGCCTGGTTTAGATCTTATCTGTCGGAAAGATATCAGTTTGTCTCTGTGAATGGTTTGTCCTCTGACAAATCAACTGTACATTTCGGTGTTCCTCAAGGTTCCGTTTTAGGACCACTATTGTTTTCACTATATATTTTACCTCTAGGGGATGTCATTCGAAAACATAATGTTAACTTTCACTGCTATGCGGATGACACACAGCTGTACATTTCAATGAAACATTGTGAAGCCCCAAAATTGCCCTCGCTAGAAGCCTGTGTTTCAGACATAAGTAGATGGCTGAAAACGTTCTACTTTTAAACTCTGACAAAACAGAGATGCTTGTTCTAGGTCCCAAGAAACAAAGAGATCTTCTGTTGAATCTGACAATCTTGATGGTTGTACAGTCATCTCAAATTAAACTATGAAGGACCTCGTCGTTACTCTGGACCCTGTTTCAAGGACAGCTTTTTCCATCTATGTAACACTGCAAAAGTCAGAAACCTTCTGTCCAAAACTGATGCAGAAAAATGTATCCATGCTTTTGTTACTTCTAGGTTAGACTACTGTAATGCTCTACTTTCCAGCTACCCAGATGAAGCACTAAATAAACTTCAGTTAGTGCTAAATACAGCTGCTAGAATCCTGACTAGAACCAAAAAATTTCATCATATTACTCCAGTGTTAGCCTCCCTACACTGGCTTCCTGTTAAGGCAAGGGCTGATTTCAAGGTTTTACTGCTAACCTACAAAGCATTACATGGGCTTGCTCCTAATTATCTTTTCGATTTGGTCCTGTCGTATATACCTACACCTACGCTACGGCCACAAGACGCAGGCATCCTAATTGTACCTAGAATTTCTAAGCAAACAGCTGGAGGCAGGGCTTTCTCCTATAGAGCTCCATTTCTATGGAATGGTCTGCCTACCCATGTCAGAGAAGCAAACTCGGTCTCAACCTTTAACCTGTTAAGCCTAGCCCTGTTTACTGCCCCTTCTGGAGGAATTGGGTACCCATATAAAACAGGATAAATTGGTCAAAAGTTGCTAATATATGCATATAAAAAATATTAGCGAATAGAAAACACTCTAAAGCTTCTAAAACCGTTTAAATTTTGTCTCTATGTAAAGCAGAAGTCCCAGGGCATGCATTCTCCCAAAGTCTCTCTTGTCATGGAAAAAGTTGGCCCAACTTTGACGTCATCGTATACGCCTTCCCAAACAACTACCGCTCTGGGAACAGTCTGTACGTGTTCAGCGCGAAGCCTGCTTTCAATGGGGCTTCTCATTGTGAGAATCGCGCGTTCACGAGACGTTGAGCGTGCCGAAAGGTCTCGGTCACGCGAAAAAAGTGTACGTTTATGCACGCTCTGCTCCCGCTCTCTCTTTTCTTCAGGATCGATTAAAATACGTGTGTGTTTCGCTTCGTCCTCACAATTGCTGTACACCTTTATAACATGTTAAAGCTTAATTATGAACATAGTTTGACAAGTTTACTCGACATATAATATATATTCTCGACGTTTTGGTGCGCATCAACTTCAATTTTGCCTACATTTTGACCAAAATGAGGCTATTTTGAGAACCGAAAGACGCAGACTTGAAAACTAAACGCTGTTTTGGTAAGTATAATCCCTTCCAGGTCTTTTGATGGAAGAACAGCAAAGGTAAGGGAATATTTATGTGTTAATTTTGGGTTTCTGTCGACTCCAAGATAGAGGAGGCATAATGATACATTTGGAGCGCCGACTCCTATTATAGCCTAGTGAACTCAACCTGTAACGTTAAAAATAAATGTAACACAGCGATTGCATTTAGAAGAAGTGTATCTTCCTATACATATGTAAAACATGCATATTTAGTCAAAGTTTATGATGTGTATTCCTTGTTAGCTGACGTTATCTGCCGGAGCTATTTCATTTCTCCTGACATTTTAGTAGCATTTTTTGAACGATGCGTCATTGTAAACAGAGATTTATGGATATATATTGTAGATTATTGAAAAAAAAAGAATGTACTGTGTAACATGTTATATTACTGTCATCTGATGAAGATTTCAAAAGGTTAGTGAAATGATTTTTTTTAATCCTGCGTTTGTTGATTGCATATTTTTTCCTACTTGGCTATGCTAATGAGCTATGTCTGCGGTGGTGGTTTGACATAAATATGTGCTATGTTTTCGCCGTAAAACATTTTAGAAATCTGACTTGTTGCCTGGATTCACAACGAGTGTAGCTTTTATTCAATACCCTGCATGTGTATTTTAATGAACGTTTGAGTTTTAACTAATAGCATTTAGCGTAGCGCATTTGCATTTCCAGAGCTCTAGATGGGACGCCTGCGTGCCAGGTAGGAGCAAGAGGTTAAGTCTTTACTGAAGACTCATCTCTTCAGCGGATCATATGATTGAGTGTAGTCTGGCCCAGGATTGTGAAGGTGAACGGAAAGGCTCTGGAGCAACGAACTGCCCTTGCTGTCTCTGCCTGGCAGGTTCCCCTCTCTCCACTGGGGTTCTCTGCCTCTAACCCTATTACAGGGGCTGAGTCACTGGCTTACTGGTGCTCTTCCATGCCGTCCCTAGGAGGGGTGCGTCACTTGAGTGGTTGAGTCACTGATGTGATCTTCCTGTCTGGGTTGCCCCCCCCCCCCCCCCCCCCCCTGGGTTGTGCCGTGGCAGAGATCTTTGTGGGCTACACTCGGGCTTGTCTCAGGATGGTAAGTTGGTAGTTGAAGATATCCCTCTAGTGGTGTGGGGGCTGTGCTTTAGCAACGTGGGTGGGGTTATATCCTGCCTGTTTGGTCCTGTCCGGGGGGTATCATCGGATGGGGCCAGTGTCTCCTGACCCCTCCGGTCTCAGCCTCCAGTATTTATGCTGCAGTAGTTTGTGTCATGGGGCTAGGGTCAGTCTGTTTTATCTGGAGTATTTCTCCTGTCTTATCCAGTGTCCTGTGTGAATTTAAGTATGCTCTCTAATTCTCTTTCTCTCTCTCTCGCTCTCGGTCTCTCAGAGGACCTGAGCCCTAGGACCATGCCTCAGGACTACCTGGCATGATGACTCCTTGCTGTCCCCAGTCCACGTGGCCGTGCTGCTGCTCCAGTTTCAACTGTTATGGATCCCTGACCTGTTCACCAGACATACTACCTGTCCCAGACCTGCTGTTTTTAACTCTCTAGAGACAGCAAGAGCGATTGAGATACTCTTAATGATTGGCTAAGAAAAGCCAACTGACATTTACTCCTTAGGTGCTGACTTGTTGCACCCTCAACAACTACTGTGAGTATTATCATTTGACCATGCTGGTCATATATGAGCATTTGAACATCTTGGCCATGTTCTGTTATAATCTCCACCCGGCACAGCCAGAAGAGGACTGGCCACCTATCATAGCCTGTTTCTTCCTAGGTTTTTTCCTTTCTAGAGAGTTTTTCCTAGCCACCATGCTTCTATTTGAGATTTTGTGACCCCTGTGCTTGTTTGGATAATATGCTGTTGCGGGGGCGCTGACCTCAGATAATCGAATGCTGTACTTTCGCCGTAAAGCCTTTTTGAAATCGGACGATGCGGTTAGATTGCCAAGATTCTAAGCTAAAGAATCATGTATGACAGTTGTATTATCATGAATGTTTAATATTGAGTTTGTATTTTGAAATTGGAGCTCTGCAATTTCACCGGATGTTGTCGAGGTGGGTTGCTAGTGGAAAGCCTGCACCAGAAATGTTAAGAGAGCTAAATGTCAGTCTAAACACATAGCTGCCTCAACAGGACACGGTCCTTAATACTGGCCATTTAGTCTCAAGATAATACATCTAATAGAAGCAGTTCTTCCACACAGTCTTCCCTGTCCTAGTATGTAGATCACTTGAGTTAGACTGAGGCCCTGTTTCCCAGACACAGATTAAGCTGACTAAAAAGCAATAGAGAAGCCTACCCCTGGACTAAAACTGAAAGTGATTTTTAGTTTAGGTGTGGTCTTAATCTGGATCCAGAAAAATCGCATCTGGTACTACGGCCTCCCCAGACCCTCCCTCTTCACCTCCTAGAGCTTGAAAGCTAACCCCCCTCATCTATCCCCAGACCTAATCAATTCACCTGTTAAGAGAGCTGGACCCGAACTCTGACCCCTAACCCCCGTATGTTTCAAGACTCTCGCTCTCTTCACCTGCTAGAGAGCTTGCCGGCCTTCAGCCTGGCGGAGATGGAGGTGTCCTCGGCAGGGGCGTCAGGTGACTGGGCGTCAGCCCGGGCTCTCCTCTGCTGCTCTAGGTTGTACTCCCGCAGCTCGGCCAATAACGTGCCTGGAAGAAGAGAGGGGGAGGAGACCGTATAGTAAATTGGTTACATTTTCACATTATTTACATAACCTTTATTTTATTCAGAGAGTCATTCTGAGACTACCAAGGTCTCTCACAGATGAGCTCCGAATGACAAAAATGACTGAAAATACACATCAAAATGTAAGCAGGAATACAGTCATAAATAACAAAGACATTGATCACTAATAAAGGTTCTCAATCCGCTTTTTGAATTGCCCTGGGGTGGTAACTCATGTCTAAAGTCTAATAAATATGTTAGGTACAGTGGGAGTTCAGTAAAAAGGGCTTTATAAATTAAAACATAGCAATGGATCAACCTACATGATATCAAAAGGCAGCCAACCAACATTGTGGTAGAACATGCAGTGATGAATACTAAACCCATCACCCGTAATAAAGCACCGTGGACTACAATGAACTGCATTTAACAGCTTTAATGAAGTTCATATAGATGTCGCCATAATCTAGGACCGTCGACTGAATAATCTGCTTTCTACTATATAGCAACAGGCATGACCTATTAAATCAGAGAACAACATATACTTAGTTTGCCCTGCATTTCAAACTAATTTCAGGTCAATAAAGTGTTTCTGTAATATAATGAAGGCAGATTGTAGTTTAGATAGAACCCAGTCAACCATGGGTTTAATGGCATACACAACAGTATCAGCAGCATATAAGCGCAGGTTACATTTGTTTTGCAGAAGTCAATATTATTTCATGTAAACATTTCAGAACCCAGAATTGACCCCTGTGGGCACCTTTCGTTATGCCCAGAAAACCTCATTTAACACCATCAGTAGATACACTGTTCTATCGGTCAAGTCGTTTTTAAACCTTGACCATTACATTGGTTCATAAGTGAAATATTAGTGAAAATGAAACAAATGTAACCATTGGAAGTGTACGTAGGTTGAATACAAAGCTGAAACGAATGATTTCGTGTATGATGTAGCCTACTAACCAATCTGTTTGCAAAGTGTGTGTCCCAGGTGTCTAGCTCCACTCAGCAACAGACGCAGTACAGTGTCTCTGGTGGTTCCGTCTCCTCTGGACAGCTGGAGCAGGATGTTAGCTGCATCCTCCAGACCCTCCTCTGAACACGAGTGACTGGTCAGCACCTGGGGAGGGGCGGGGTAGAGTGTTACTCTAGTCAAAAAAACATTCCTTACCGCAGGACACTTCAACGGATGAAACCCCAAGAGACAAAAGACCAAGAAAGAGCAGCACTCGGCGTTGATCTGAATTTACTTTCAGGACCTAGAAATGGGCGTACATTTCAGCGTAGGACGCCTTCATCAGAGCCTGGCGTAAGAAAAGGCGGGAGGCAGTTACATTAGCCTCGCAGGAGAGTCCCACTCGTGTTACTAAAGCCAGGTGGTGTTCATTATGAACCAAATGGAAGAAGACAGACCAACAGCAAGGAAGTACTACTGTAGGGACATCACTAGACGTTGCTTTGTAGCCTGCGGCTGGAAGCGGCTGGATGTGTTACACTACGTTTTAACAGTTTCTATGACACCAACAGATACACCTAGCTATTTAGAGAGCTATGAGCCTTCCCAGTTAGGGACCCAATGTTGTTTTAGAGCGGTTTCTGTCCTGTACCTCGACAGAGAGCTGCAGTTGTTTCTCAGTGAGTCCAGTGGAGGCAAGCTTGGTGTCACTTTCAATACAGAGCACTGTTGCTCGATGCTTCCCTGTTGAGAAAAAACACAATCACACATCATTATAGTCTTCTATTATGGTGCGTTACCCTGTTGCGTTCACAAAGATAAACATTGACACTATTAGTATTGTGTGATGGGTAGACAAGCACAACTCCCCTTGGTGACAAAGTTAATCTCATCTTATCCCACTCTGATAAACTGATGTCAGTGTATTGCCTCTAAAGTGAAGCTGCGGTGCGTTCTCACCGGTTGCGCTGGCTCCAGTAGAGGTGGGTATGGACACTATAGCTGTGGAAGATGAACCCTGAGCTGGAACTACCACCCCTACAGTGGTCCCCTGAGCAGAGGCTGAGGCTGTTGCTGCTGCACTGGTGGGATTGCCAGCTCCGGCAGTGGTAGACTGCGGCGTCGGGTGTCCAGCTGGGACTTCAGTAGCCTTATTATCAGGCAAGGCGATGGAGATGAGGGACAGGAGACGCAGCAGCTTCTCAGTTAGCAGGGAGGAGCGTCGTATCACTGGGTGGGACAACATATTCATCAGCTGGCCCAGCGGAGAGGCCTCCAGACTGTACTGAGCCCCCTCGGCCTCCCCTCCTGCACCTAGGGGAACAGTCTTCATGGAGGCCTTGCCTTTCCTTGACACATTCATGTTGTCCAGTTTCACCAGCAGGTCCCAGAAGTCGGTGGAGATGCCCAGGGACTGGGGGGTGTTGGCCGTTCCACAGGCAACCCCGCCCAGGGAGTTCTGGGCTAAGGAGGGAGTGGAGCAGGTGTTAGTCTGGGTAGATCTAGAGCCTCCTCCTGCAGTAACGATGGAGGCAGCAGCACACAGACGGGAATCCAGATCAGAGGTGGAGGAGGAGAGCAGGTCCTTACAGCGCTGCTGGGTGAAGTGACTGGGGAACACCTGGCGATAGGAGAGTAACACACAAGGTTAATGACCTGGACTAATTGAGAGACATTACATTAACAATTCACTATTTCCATAACATTTTGAAACCCACTTTCAAAGTAAAAAAAAATAGAGTTAAATACCAAGACATACAAAGGCTCTGGTCTGAGCCCTAAAATGAATGACTGATACAGACCCACTAACCCTGAGAGGTACCATGTTCACCCACCCATCCAGTACTAAACTGTCTCCTACCTTGGCCAGTTGGATAAGAGTATCCAGTACGTGTCGACAGACCACCGGGGCGGCTTGGGGGTGGATGTGTACAGTCGACCCACCTCCCCCTGCACACGTCACCCCAGCTGTAACCCCCTGTACCCCTCCTCCCAGGGTCCCCCCGGACCCTCCTGACGTCCCCCCAGCAGAGTGCCGATCAGCGTGCTTCCTCCCCGACACCCGTTGGATCTGGAAAATGTTTGTGCGGCAGCCTAGAGCTGCGTCCATGGAAACGGACAGCCAAGAGAGCTGGGAGGAGCTACGAGACTCCACCCTGTTGATCAACTCCAGAGAGGAGGAGGAAGAGGAGGATAGGGAGGAGGTAGCTGTGGTCGTAGATCCTTTACTCCCTCCGTAACCTCCCTGACTGCCGGCAGTCCGCTTGCCTCTGGCATCTTCCAGGCGGGTGGTCTCGACACACACCTCACTCTCGCTGCTACGCTGCAGGATGGAGAGGAGACTGCGGATGACCCAACCACGCGTCTGGGAGTGGTAGCACAGGTTGCGGAGCACACGGTGCAGACGGCTGGTGTTGAGTTTGGGTTCGTCTACGAAGAGGAGGACCAGGAGACAGGACAAGGCCTCGTGGTCCAGGAGCAGACGACCACGCAGACGCAGCAGAGAGTCCACACTGGAACTAGACGGCCTTGGGAGAGGACAGAGGACACGTTAGATGGAACCTTAAGACCACGCTTTCTCCTTAAAACGAACAATCCTGTCCCTCTCACCTGCTGTGGTTGGCCCCTCCTCCCATCTGGAAGGTCCCTCCTCTCTGCACGGCTAGGCGGGTGTACTGTACTCCTCGGTTTCCCCCCAGGCGGCTGGTAAACGCAGGTGACCTCAAGATGGCCGACAGGGCTGAGCTTGAACTATGGCCAAATAGCCTCTCGTGCATCAGCTGTCTCTGACGAGCCTGTTGATGTCAAATTTACATTCAATGCGATGATGAAATAACTGCATAATAAGAAGGGGTTTCTCATGTTTTACATCTAAGCACATGATGTAGCCGAAACAGTATTGGATCAATTCTGTTTTTTATCCAATATATTCTACGTGGGTTGGCACAGTTGTGTTACTTGGTGATAGTGTGTAGAAAAACGAATCTTACACTCACCTCCTGCTCGCGGCGCAGCGCGGCTGCCTCGGCGGCGATGTCCGGGGGCATCACTGCCAGCACGCTGTCCTCCATATCTTCCAGGACAGAGCGACGCAGCTCCGAGGGGAGGGTCTGGATGAAGGTGACAGGGTCCAGTGGAGTGTCGCCCTGCGTGGGCTGCTGGGACAGCTCTCTACGCTGCTGCTCTGCCCTCTGCTGCGCTAGCACCTGGGGGAGCGAAAGAGACAGGGATAAGGGAGGGGGAAGAGGCAGGTTCGACAGACTTGGAGGCTTCTAGAACTATACCACTTTAAACCAAAATAAGTTCAACAACATATACAGGCTTTATTGAGAATTCATAGCATCTTCAAAATAATTCGTACATAGTTCAGTCCTACAACTACATGGCTGGTTAAATAATACAATTTTTTAATAGTCCTAAGTTTTGTTCCTCACCTCCTCCTGTATGGCGGGTGGCAGGGCAGCCAGGAACTCAGGGCTGACCTCCGTGACCCCGGGTCCTCCTAGTACTGGTGTGGTGGTGGAGGGGAGGGTGGAGGAGACAGGGGGGCGCACCGGGGGTCGGATACCCAACTGGTTCTGGAGCACCTCACGACGGATGTCCTCTGGAAGAGCAGCCAAGAAGGACGGGTCTACACCCTCTGGTAAACTGATGCCTGGACAGAGAGAGGGGCGACTGTAGAAATGTAGAGCTCTACTGTCCATGGAGTACAATCAGGGCGCCTGATGTGCAACATGTGAGCAGTACAATCAGGCGCGTTAGAATAGTGTTGGATGCCCACCACTGAGGGAGAGGGACAGATAAACAACCAATGAGACTCATCTTACCTGCCAGTGGGTCCTCATCCTCATTGCTGGTGGATGGGAGTGGCTCTTCCTGGATGGCCTGGGATTGGCTGTTGGCACGATCACTCAGGGGAATGGTCTCTCCAGGGGGAGAGACAGTGGTGGAGCTACAGAGGGAGGGAGGGAGAGAGGAGGAGGAAGCGAAGGAGGCGAATGGCTTGGCATGAGAAAAATAGTTTTGTTTAGCTCATCTTTCCCTCAGAGCCTCTGATTAGATCACATTGATATAAGCAATATGGAACAGTCGTAGCTCCATGTTGGCCTCTGACAAGTGAGGTAGAATGTATCATGTTTGATATAAATCTAAATCTTCTAGAGCTAAAGAAGGGCTGGGATTCAAATTTGGAATGTATCGTTCGTATTGTCTTCTAAAAGCCTCACCCGGTCTCTGCGTCTGTGTGCGTGTCCGTCAGCCCGCTGTCTCCACTCCCAGACAGATGGACAGCCTGGGCAGGGTTGGACTCTTCCTGTGTGGCAGAGGCGGGGCTACTGGTATCCATGGGAGACCCTTCCAATTGTGAGACGCCCACCGCTGCAGGCTCAGAGGTCTCCACGATGTCTGGACTCAGGGAGGCTGGTGCGGGCAAGACAGGGGAGGAGAGGACGAGGAAGAGGAGCAAAATGTTGATACAATAAGCACCTCTCTTTATAGACTGATGACAACATCCTGGGAAAAACAATGTGGTTGCATTTACACCTGCTTTGTTCCGATATTTACACTAGCATTTCACTGTGAAGCAATGTGTAGTTAGCCATGGACGGGTATATTTACAAGACAGATTGTTGTCGGACAGATTGGTCAGCAAATACAAGATGTGTGTCCTCACTGCTCATAAAATCACTCTGTGAAAGAGTGGAATGGTTTCAAATGTGCCAACTCGGCAAACCAGTGCTGGGGGCGAGTTAAAACGAACATGCCAATACTTTTTACAGTTCCAAAGCTAGTCAAAGCCTGCCTCCATCCATCCATCCATCCATCCATCCATCCATCCATCCATCCATCCATCCATCCATCATCTCTCCTCCTCTCTCACCAATAGGGGGCGCCGGGGACATTTCCATCTGGGATGCCTCAGCTTCACAGTTCAGCCTCTCGGATGAAGCCGCCAGGTCAGGAAGACCCGCCCCCGCCAGTGTGGCCAGCGAATTGGCGTGCGACTCGGCCAGGAGCAGATCTGCGATTGGCTGGTGGACCTGCTGGCTGATGGCGGTCTCCAGGGAGACCAGGGCCTGTTCGTTGGGGGCTTGGGTGGTGGGGGTGACCTCTCCTGAAGGGGGCGCGGTGAGGAAGCCTTCTGAGACCCTGGGGGGATCCAGACAGGACACCCCACTGCCCTGGGGCTCACCTTCTGAACCAGAGAAAACACACAGAACAGAGGGGACAACTGACAAACAGTTCTGATTTTGAGCAATAGGTTCACTTGATGTCACTGAAGGGAGAACAGAACAGAACAGGAAATGAGTCGAACTAAGTCAGTAGGGAGCAATAGGTTCACTACTTCAGTTACGGCAGATCCTGCAGGTGTGCTAGTACTGTAGCATTTATCAGGGCAACGGTCTGTGGTATTCAAGCAGAGGTTTGAGCACCGAGTCAGAGAGGTAACAATGACATCAGTGAGATGTTGTTGGGCAGCACTGAGGAAGGCAGTAAGTTGTCTAGTTATCTCCCGTACGGGGCGCACTATCCTGATCCCCAACAACAACACAACTTACTACCTCACCACAGCACAGCCATAAAACGGTTCCAGCCGAACTGCAAGCGGACACAAGCACATTACAACATCGCTGCATAGAAATATAATATTACGTAATACTTTCACAGTAATATGTTTTTCAGCCATCAGTTGCAGAGTAACTGCCTAAATCAATAAAATTGTATTGATCAATAAAACGGCAGTCCGGTTGTTTCCATGGTGATAGTTGGGTCGCAATGGCGTTGCCGTGGGAAAGACAGTAGACTGTATAGTCATCTCCCAGATCTGGTGTGATCCTAAAACTATACAAACTACTACCTCAGCCCACAGCCCGCTAATCTGTCCATCCGCCCGTCTGTCCGATGGCTTCAGAAGAGTCCAGAGGGTTTGGGTTAGGTCAGGTTAGGCTACTAAATAGCACACTAAAAATGTCCAGAACATTATCTGAAAATAATTCACTTGAGCAAAATGATTTACAAGTCAGAGCTTCAAAGTTCGATGAATCCGTTAAAAATCAATATTACAAATAAAGGCATTTGAAAACAAAGAGTGGCAGTACCAGCAGTGGTCTCTCCAGCAGCACCGTTGACCGTCCCCAGTCCTGAGCCCTGTAGACTCTGTTCCCTGGTCTCCTCTCCTCCTGTCCTTCTGTCGTTCTGCTTGGCCTCCTCTTCCTCAGCCAGCTGTCTCCGTCTTTTTTCCCTCCTCTCCTCCAGCTCCTCGTCTCTCAGCGTCTCCAGGTGCTGCAGGATAGGAACCTTCACCACTGGAGAGGAGAGTGAGAAATAGAGGGGTGGGGTTAGAGGGGTGAAGTGTACTGTGTGTGACTGCATGACTCAGCAACAGTATGAGAATCAGGGAATACAATAATAATCACTTGTCAGTCCAAAAGCAGACTAGTAGAAGATGTGAAATACCTGCGACACAGTCGTGCATGCTCTCAGCATCCAGCACTTTACACTCATCAGTCCATCGGGTTAAGGCAGTGGGGATACTGGACAGAGTGCCTGGAAAGACAGGATACAAACAGAATTACGAGCAATTCAACGAAATGCAAATCAAAAGCTTTGACTGGGGCTACTAGCGCAGACTAAGCCCTTAGGACACCATTCCCCACAGAGATTCCTCCTTGTCCTGGACTTGTTCTCCAATGAAAGTCATTCCACATCCAGGACTAGGCTTAACGGGGGTCTGGTAAAGCGGCCCCATAGAGCAGCGTGGACTGGTGGACAGTGAGTGAGTGTCCTACCTGCTTGTCCTCCGGTGCTGCTCTGCTCGTGGAAGAAGTCGTCCAGTAGCTCGTCGTCAGATCGGGCGATGATGTGCACATCCTCGTTGCCCACCAGGAGTCGGGCACGGCCGCGGGACTGCAGTGGCAGAGAGCTAGACAGCTGCAGGATGTCTGCTGCAGCACTGGGACCCAGCAGTCTAGAGGAGAGGGAAGGCACAGGCATATATATATATATATATATGATCTTAGTATTCTCTTTAAACCCACCCACATACACGACCTCCTTAGAAATGGACCTGGGTCAAACTTCAATAAAGCAACTAGTGTCAATACTTTGTTTATGAGGTGCGAATGATTTTGCTTGGAATGTGAACATGAGGACTACTCCCAAGATCCCTTTGTACCTGGCAAACTAAATCAAAGGGCAGCCGAAGTATTTGACCGAATCAAGGAAAAGTCCCATTCATTAATCTATTCATTCACTGTTGCATCCGTCTCACCTCTGCAGGATGAGTGGGGGGTTGGGCTGTCTGTTCCCAGGGTAGTGGACGTGTATCGTGTGGCCCGTGTTGGCAGTGAGCTGGCGTAGCGTTCTCTGGCTGCGACCCATGCCTTGCGCTAGACGGTTGTTGGTGCCAGCTCCGCCCAGCGTTAAGGAGCCGTGGTCGGCGTGACGCACCATCAGGGGGTGGGAGCTGGGGATGTTGCCTGGGGAGGGAGGGATGTCAGCTGATGGGAACATGATAAACAGAGAGAACAGTTGCAGACATTAGGGGGACACGTAGTGACACAACCCCGCCATTCTACATAACGTTACATGGTTATCATAATCTAGGCTATATATTACTATAGCTAATCCAGCTATTGGTAAGGCTGTAGTCTTAGTTGTTAAAGAGGATTTCGAAGAGAGACTAGAAATCTACTTGGTGATATCAGGGCTCGTACTCATAAAGCATCTGCGTAGGAGTGCTGATCTAGGATCAGTTCTGCCTTTCAGATTAAAAGGAATATGATTGACAGGGGGTACTAATCCTAAATTAGCACTCCTACACCAAGAAGCTTTTTAAATATGGGCCCAGGCCAATAACATAAATTGCCTTCTAAATCTATCCATATATTAAAAACAAAGACGAATAAAACACCAAGATGACTCACCGGTGGTGGAGAACATGTTGTCAAACTCGATGATTAGATCATCGTCACGGTCAAACCTCTCGAAACGGATGTGCGGCGCAGCGTTGATGTCTGGGAAATCTTCATCCAGCTCCATCTCAGACCCTTCATCATCATCATCCTCGTCACCTTCTTCATCATCCTGAGAGAAAGAGAACATGGAATATTTCTTACATTACATAGTGTAAAACTAACTCTAAAAAGTGAATGGAGACCGTTCAAATGGGACCGAGCGGGTTCACAACCAGATCTTCCCTATATTAGCCCATTTAGCCAGAGCCAATGCAACTCCTCAGGTCTCAAAGGTTACTAGTCAAGTATGGTTATTTGTTACACAAACACCAAAAACACTCCTTTTTCCTCACCTGGTCCTCCTCCTCTTCCTCTTCTTCCTCCTCCTCTTCATCTTGGCTGTCTTCATCATCATTGCTGCCGCTGGAGTCTTCCTCCTGCGTGTGCTCCTCATCCTCAGGCTCCAGGATGTTCATAGAGTCTACGTTAGGAAAAGACGGACAGTTGGAGGGTGAGATGGAGGACAGTGAAGGAGAGTTGGAGAGACAGTAAAGGACAGATGGAGTGAGACCCAACACACTTCGACCCTTTTCACACTAATAACCCCATAGTACTGAATATAACAAATGACATAGTACTGTAATGTATCTTTATGACAGATCCGAGTCAAGTTATACTGTGCTGGTTACGCATCCACCATAACTGTCAGAATCATGGAGAGGACAACGTGAAAAGAAACCATCAGCGCCAGCACTGACCTTCTCTGTTGGTCTGTAGAGTAGAAGCCTGACTGATATTGGATGGCGCCTCATCCATCAACACGTCCTCTTGTGATTCGTCCTCACCGCTACCACGCCCCACTGAGTGACAGAACAACCGATATAACAAAATATAAAAAATAACCCTTCAAGACTGTATTGTATGTGCACGCACCTTTCAATTGACATCATCCCATCAGTCTGATGAGCCCAGTGGTGTATTCAGAGGGGTGAAACTTTAACAGTATTTCCAATAGAGATGTATGGAAAAGAGTAGAACATTTGCCCAATTCTGCACGACAGACAATCAGCTATTCTACCCCCAAAAAATGTATACCTTGAGGTTTTGTAACGTTTCACCCTTCTGAACAGAGTCCTGGACAGCAGGCTGCTTTGCTTACCGATAATGGAGCTGTTGACGGCGCCAGCATCTCTCTCCAGCAGCTCGTCTATCAGATCCACCAGCTCGTTCTCTACCTGCATGGCTGTGGTGCTGAGCACCTCCGGCTGTCCAGCGATGACCACTGTGTCTCCCTCCGTCTCTCCATCCATCAGGTCACTGTCTGTCCCTTGGACCCTGTGACTGCCCTCGACCAGAGTCCCCTCAACCTCACCCGAGTCACCTGCAACGAACATGACAGTAAGATGAACGGAACGATAAGCTTAGAAGAGTCCAAATTAGGCTTTTCCATTTCCCTTTGCTTCTGTGGAGTACGTGTGTGTGTGTAGTGTGAACATATTTGTTAGTACATGTGTATGTGTGTTTATGAGTGCGAACGTGTGTGTCTGTGTGTATGTTAATGCAAGGATTAGTACATTGCTAAACATGACCACTTTGTTGACCTGATAGCCAGCAAGGTGAGAAAAGTAATGTCATCAACAGCACACATGCATAAACATTCTTGTGTAAGGGGAAGCTGGATTGAGTTTTATGATTGTGTGTTTTCCTGTGTGCCAAATATTGTTGTGGGGAGAGGCCAGTGGGAAGTGCTCATTTTGGAAGTGGGCTGCTCATTGGACGGCTACATCGAACAGGCCTTGGCTGAGAAGTCGCTTCAGTACCAGCACCCCGTGGCATGCTGGGACAGCCTCGGGTGGTGGTGCCAGCTGGTAGTGCTGATATTTGGCAGTCTTGGCCATGTACACAGGCTTGCAGGGAGTGGCCTCCAGATTGAGGGACTGACAAAAACGAGGGCAAAGCAATTGGCTAGGTACTGCTCCGTTTGGGAGAAGGGGGTGCTTTCTGTACCCTTGCGTGCCATGAATACAGGGACCTTTGAAATGTTTGGATCCTTTTTTTTGGTGGATTCAACTAAAGTATTTAAAAATGTGTGTGAGTGTGATTATATATAAGTACGTGGACACCTGCTTGTTGAACATCTCATTCCCAAATCAAGAGCATTAATATGGAGTTGGTCCCAACTTTTCTGCTATAAAAGCCTAAACTCTTCTGGGAAAGCTTTCCACTAGATATTGGAACATTGCTGTGGGGACTTGCTTCCATTCAGCCACAAGAGCATTATTAAGGTCGGATACTGATGTTGGGGGATTAGGCCTGACTCGCAGTCCGATCAAATTCATCCCAAAAATGTTCGATGGGGTTGAGGTCAGGGCTCTGTGCATGGTAATCAAGTTCTTCCAAACCATTTCTGTACGGACCTCACTTTGTGCCTGGGGGCATTGTCATGCTGAAAAAGGGGCCTTCCCCAAACTGTTGCCACAAAGTTGGAAGCACAGAATCGTCTAGAATGTCAATGTTCGCTGTAACATTAAGATTTCCCTTCACTGGAACTAAGGGGCCAAGCCCGAACCATGAAAAACAGCCACAGAGAATTATTCCTTCTCCACCAAACTTGACAATTGGCACTACGCATTCGGGCAGGTAGAGTTTTCCTGGCATCCACCAAACCCAGACTCGTTCGTCGGATTGCCAGATGGTGAAGCGTGATTCAGAGAACACATTTCCACTGCTCCGGAGTCCAACGGCAAGCTTTACACCACTCTTGTCGACGCTTGGTATTGCGCATGGTGATCTTAAGCTTGTGTGTGGCTGTTGGGCCATGGAAACCCATTTGATGAAGCTCCAGATAAACAGTTCTTGTGCTGACATTGCTTCAAGAAGCCGTTTGGAAATCAGTTGTGAGTGTTGAAACCGAGGACCGATCATTTTTATGTGCTACATAAAATGTGAGCTTGTGTGGCCGACAACTTTGAGGCTGAGCCGTTGGTGCTCCTAGATGTTTCTACTTCACAATAAAAACACTAACGGTTGACCTGGGCAGCTCTAGCAGGGCCGAAATTTGACTAACTGACTTGTTGGAAAGCTGGCATCCTATGACGGTGCTGCGTTGAAAGTCATTGAGCTCTTCAGTAAGGCAATTCTACTGCCAGTGTTTGTCTATGGAGATTGCATGGCTGTGTGGTCAAGTTTATACACCTGTCAGCAAGTTATGGCTGATATGATATTTGAAGGGTTGTCCACATACTTTTGACCATGTAGAGTGTGTACCGGTCAGAAGATGGATACACCATTCAAGGGTTTTTCTTTATTTTTTACTAGTTTCAACATTGTAGAATAATAGTTTAGACATCAAAACTATGAAATAATACATATGGAAGCACGTAGTAATAAAAAAAGTGTTAAACAAATCAAATCAAAACTTATATTTAAAAAAAAACTTCCTCACTGTCAACGGCGTTTATTTTCAGCAAACTGAACATATGTTCATAAAAATATTTACACAAGATTCAACAACAGACATAAACTGAACAATTTCCACAGACATGTGACTAATAGAAATTGAATAATGTGCCCCTGAACAAAAGGGGGTCAAAATCAAAATTAGCAGTCAGTATCTAGTGTTGCCACCAGCTGCATTAAGTACTGCAGTGCTCATCTCCTCCTCATGGACTGCACCAGATTTGTCAGTTCTTGCTGTGAGATGTTACCACACTCTTCCACCAAGGCATCTGCAAGTTTCCGGACATTTCTGGGGGGGAATGGCCCTAGCCCTCACCCTCCGATCCAAAAGGTCCCAGACTTGCTCAATGGGATTGAGATCCGGGCTCTTTGCTGGTCATGGGCATTCCGGTCTTGCAGGAAATCACACACAAAACAAGCAGTATGGCTGGTGGCATTGTCATGTTGGAGGGTTACGTCAGGATGAGCTTGCAGGAAGGGTACCACATGAGGGAGGAGGATGTCTTCCCTATATCGCACAACGTTGAGATTGCCTGCAATGACAACAAACTCAGTTTGATGATGCGGACCACTGCCCCGGACCATGACGACCCCCCACCTCCAAATTGTCCTGCTTCAGAGTACAGGCCTCGGTGTAACACTCATTCCGTCGGGACAGTCTGAGCACTGATGAAGGGATTGTGCATTCTTGGTGTAACTCGGGCAGTTGTTGATGCCATCCTGTACCTGTCCTGCAGGTGTGATGTTCGGATGTACCAATCCTGTGCAGGTGTTGTTACACGTGGTCTGCAACTGCAAGGATGATCAGCTGTCCGTCCTGTCTCCCTGTAGCGCCGTCTTAGGAGTCTCACAGTAAGGACATTGCAATTTATTGCCCTAGCCACACCTGCAGTCCTCATGCCTCCTTGCAGCATGCCCAAGGCATGTTCACACAGATGAGCAGGGACCCTGGCCATCTTTCTTTTCATGTTTTTCAGAGTCAGTAGAAAGGCCTCTTTAGTGTCCTAAGCTTTCATAACTGTGACCTTAATTGCCTACCGTCTATAAGCTGTTAGTGTCTTAATGACCGTTCCACAGGTGCATGTTCATTTATTGTTTATGGTTCATTGAACAAGCATGGGAACCTGTGTTTAAATCCTTTACAATGAAGGTCTGAAGTTAATTGGATTTTTATGAATTATCTTTGAAAGACAGGGTCCTGAAAAAAGGACATTTCTTTTTTTGAGTTTAGACAGACAGACAGAGAGAGACAGAGAGAGACAGAGAGAGACAGAGAGAGACAGAGAGAGACAGAGAGAGACAGAGAGAGACAGAGAGAGACAGACGTATCACCTGTGGTACCTTGTGTGTTGCTGTTTGAGTCCCTGGCGGCTCCCACAGTGTCATGCTCAGCCTTGTTCTTGCTGGATCCCCCCTTCCCTCCAAACAAGCTGCTGGGCTGGTTGACGATACGGGACAGAGTCTCCAGGGGTTTCAGAGCTGCATTCACCGTGTTGGCCATGTTAGGACTGAGATAAGAGAAGAAATCAATGAGAAAATATGCAGAAATCATTCAGCGATTTGATCATCGGCGACAAGTTGATAAAATTATGCAAATTTGGGACTGCAATGACCAATGTGGGGGAGAAGCTCTCACTAGCCAGCTATGGCTAGACAGGCTTTTAATTTTTTTTGGGGAAGAAACACCCACGGGGGAGATGTCACTGATGCTTTACTATAAATGTAGTAATTAGGGCTGTTGTGGTGACTGCCACACTGACAGTAAAATTCCACATGACCATTGAGTCAAGGTAATCTCCTCCCATTCTGTCGGCCTACATGAATGGCACTGACAAGTTGCTAGTACCCAACTCACTAACGGACACCAGGCCATCATTGTAAAAAAGCATGGACTTACCTGATTAAATACAAATGTTTTATGTCTTTGAACTTCAGAGAGGTGACGTAACGTTGCACCAGAGCTATCAAGCACGTGTGCAGAACAGCACAATAATTAAAACCATGTCTTACCTTTTTATAGTTAATAAATCCAATGGGAAACGTGATAACTATAGTATCCTCAACTTGCATCGAAAAAGTGAATGCATTTCTGAGTCACGCTATGTAATCTATGCTCTGGAGGGGGGGGCTGGTAGCCTACACGCACTGGCAAAGACTCATGTGGCAAGCAGACACTGGATTAACTGAGTGACAGAGCTTTGCATAGGTGCTTTTTTTGTGTGGGACTTGAAGAACATGCTCAGAACTTTTTTAAATTTTTAAATGTACCGGTTCCCATACTTTTAAAGTAACAGTTCTATTCCGGAACAGATTCACTTCTGTTCCAGGTCCTGTTCCTCAAATAATGTTTTCTTTTCAGGTTTTTGGGTTCTGTTCCCTAAACTGGTTCCAACCCCTGCTCAGCACTCTATTCTCCATCTAAATCACTCGAACATAAATGCAAATGCAATTGAAAATTACAAACACTTCATGATGGCATTTGAATAATTCTGAATGAGGATAAATGGTGATGGGGTTAGAAGTTGTTTCGAAACGGACCTGGGGCTTTCCCAGCCGGATACAACATGAACAAATGCATTTTTAAAACAGAGATCCGGTCAGGTCCAACACCCGGTTGAATTTGTACTTCTTTAACCAGAACTGAGAAAGGGAGAGTGAACACCACCTGTACGGTGCTAGTGATCAGGGGAGGGGCCGTGTGGGGGTTCTCCCCACTGCGAGTGACACAGGAGCAGAAACAGAGACACAGCAAGCACTGTTAAGTCACGTTAGTAGACTAACTTTTTGCTAGTTATTTATCATCCCATCCGGTTACATAGTTCCCTTCTTGACTGCACCAAACCTTGAGAAGCTAGTCAAGCTAGCTAGCTAGGCTAATTGAGGCTAGCCTACATAACATAACTGCACTTCTACCCAACCTACAGCGAAAAGCAACAACTCCGTTCGGTTATAAATAGCAGCCCACCGGTTGGCTTTTGATTGTTGTAATCTTCTCATTTAATACTGTCATTTTAATTCCATCTCCCATTGATTAGATAACTCCTAAGTGCTTGCCAAACAAGCTGCCATGCAATGTTCTCTCTCTCTCTCTCTCTCTATCGGTGGGAGGAGCAAGGAACAGAACACATGCCTTTTTTGTAACTTTTTCCAAATAATTAATATAGTCGCATGGAGCCTATACGTTTTGATTTCAAAGACATTACTTGTGATAGGCCTACAAACCTTAGTTACCAAAGTCTTCATTTCAAATTATCACTTTTACCCGCAACACAGAATAGCCTGCTCCATGTGCGCACTGCAATTGTTTGAGAACAATAACCTTTTCTTATATGTGAATCCTCAGAGAGAGGGTGAATGTGAATCCTCAGAGAGAGGGTGAATGTGAATCCTCAGAGAGAGGGTGAATGTGAATCCTCAGAGAGGGTGAATGTGAATCCTCAGAGAGAGGGTGAATGTGAATCCTCAGAGAGAGGGTGAATGTGAATCCTCAGAGAGAGGGTGAATGTGAATCCTCAGAGAGAGGGTGAATGTGAATCCTCAGAGAGAGGGTGAATGTGAATCCTCAGAGAGAGGGTGAATGTGAATCCTCAGAGAGAGGAGTGAATGTGAATCCTCAGAGAGAGGGAATGAATCCTCAGAGAGAGGGTGAATCCTCAGAGAGAGGGTGAATGTGAATCCTCAGAGAGAGGGTGAATGTGAATCCCTCAGAGAGAATGGGAGGGTGAATGTGAATCCTCAGAGAGAGGGTGAATGAATCCTCAGAGAGAGGGTGAATGTGAATCCTCAGAGAGAGGGTGAATGTGAATCCTCAGAGAGAGGGTGAATGTGAATCCTCAGAGAGGGTGAATGTGAATCCTCAGAGAGAGGGTGAATGTGAATCCTCAGAGAGTGGGTGAATGTGAATCCTCAGAGAGAGGGTGAATGTGAATCCTCAGAGAGAGGGTGAGCAGGGCGTTTGAGAGCATCAGAGGTGTGTGTACCTGGACAGGTCGAGGCTGTGTGGTACTCTAGCCAGGTCGTTAACCAGTCCCTTCTTGAGGAAGAGGCGTATGATGTTGTTCATGCCGTTGTGCTGCGTCTTGGCTGCCGCCGTGCTGTAGAAGCTAGAGGTGGATGGACACGACTCCATGATGGTGCTGATGATACACATCACTGCCTGGAGCCTGGGGGGGTCAGTAAATCTTTATTATAAACTGCATAATAAAGTTGAAGCATTAACTGGCTCTGATGGCTATATTACTCAGTACACAAAACATTGATATCTATTAGGGTTGGGCTGTATACAGATGTTCATACCTTTTCTGTACCATACCCAGGTATACGGTATTACCAGAAGTGTACACAAGGGGCACTATTTCTATATCGATATTTTAAAAAATTACGCACAAAACAACTTTAGGCAGAGATCTTGATCCGGGAGGGGATTGATTGTCTCTGCTGTAGCCACTTAGATAGCAAGTTAGCAAACCAAATGCATAGCTAGAGATCTGACCTGGATATCATTTATTTGACACTTCTTAAGACTTCTTACAGTTATATTTAACTGATCGTTATAAGCAGTGGCATAGCACGCACCGCCGCAAGGTTGACACACACACCCAATTCTCTCTCACACACCTGGCGTGTTTCTCCGTGCCCTCTGCCATGGCCAGCGCCCGGCTGAGTGCGGCCTTCACCTCGTTGACCAGAGCCACCTGTGCGTCGGTGCCTGTGCCGGCAGCTGCCAAGCTGGCCAGGAACAGACGTGCCAGGGCAGGGGAGTCCTTATCCTCAGAGCTCTGGGTGTGGGGCAACAGGTGGTCCAGCACGAAGGCTAAGACACTACAGTCCTGCAGGGGGAGAGAGAGAAAACAAAGCTAGTCAGGAGGACAAGTATTATACCTAACAAATATAGAACAGTGCAGCATAGGGAGAGAGAACAGTAGAGTTGGACCCCTGGGTGGTCCAGCACAAAGGCCAAGAGAGGACTAGAGTCAGGACAATAATGAGGAACTTATTGGACAAACTTATACATAATGCCAGTCAGCAAGACAGCCTTTGATCGAAGCTCAATGTTAAATTCACATCTCCCTACCATTATATCTAAGACAACATGACACCAGTGTCGTAGACGCTCCCTGGCCCGCGTCATTAGCCATTGGGCTGTTTCCGAGAACCACATACCGGATTTTTAACAGGGTCAATAGCATGAAGAAAAAAGACAATGTCTTGCCCCGACCAAGCTCACTATCTAGGCGTCAGATAAGAATCAGAATACAGGGTCCATAAAGTGACGATTAGACTTGCCACCTTTCAGACTGAATAAGTTTGTAGGGGCAAAAGTTAATGAAAGTATAATTTATCACTCTCACATGCTTATTTCTGTCCATTTAGAACTAACAACGTTCTACCTTCTGTAGCATTTCTGACAACGCTAACATCTTAGCGACCTACAGGAGCACTAATCAATCAGCACTAGTAGGCAGGTTGCTTAGGATTCAAACATTCTCAAACAGCCTTACAGGGAGGAGGTCAGAGACCTGGCCGTGTGATACCAGGACAACAACCTCTCCCTCAACGTGATCAAGACAAAGGAGATAGTGGACTACAGGAAAAAGAGGACCGAGCACACCCCCATTCTCATCGACAGGGTTGAGTGGAGCAGGTTGAGAGCTTCAAGTTCCTTGGCATCTACATCACCAACAAACTAACATAGTCCAAGCACACCAAGACAGTCGTGAAGAGGACACAACAAAACCTATTCCCCCCAGAAGACTGAAAAGGTTCTACAGCTGCACCATCGAGAGCATCCTGACTGGTTTCATCACTGCCTGGTATGGCAACTGCTCGGCCCCCGACAGCAAGGCACTTTTGAGGGTAGTGCGAATGGCACAGTACTCCACTGGGGCCAAGCTTCCCACAATCCAGGACCTCTATACCAGGCAGTGGTCAGAGGAAGGCCCTAAAAATCGTCAAAGACTCCAGCCACCCTAGTCATTGACTGTTCTCCACGCTACCACAGCGAGCAGTACCAGAGCGCCATAAGACTCCTGAACATCTTGTCAAATGGCTACCCAGACTATTCACACGTCTCATTAGGCTGTATGTATTTTTCAAATACAGGCCTCGTGTAAATGTATTATAGTGTCAATCTATTACAAATAGAAAAACAAACTTTAGACTAAATATACATTTGACAGAGCACAGCAATTGATGAAACAAGTGGTTCTGAGCTGATGTCAGCATTACACAGGTAAGCTAATGATGAGAGAAAACAAGAATTCAGACAGGCTGTAAAGACCTCTAGATCTATATGAGTGACTGTGTACAACACCACCACCTGCTGTTATGTTGGACACCTACAGACCAAAAAAAAACATGTTATGAAATATTGACATGTACTGCCAAAATAAAGGTTTAAGGAAATACAGGCAGACACCACATCACAGACAAAATAGCTCACTCAATCTTGTAAGTATAAAAGCAAAGCTTTGGTGTGTGAAAGAGCCAACACTTTACATTGTATGTAGTACAAACTCGCATTATTGTGGGAGCACCTCCGCTAATAGTTTGAATTTGGCTATTTGAGAAGGTTTGAATCCACAATCAATCTGCCAACACAAGTTGTTTGAAGTACAATGGACCAACATTGCTACTGTAGAAGATCAAAGTGTGATGGAAAATCTTGGTAGAGCATGGGTGGAGTAGGCCTTGTGGTGCTCATGGGAATTCACATTGTTTCGTGTTCAAGTAAAGGCTACGGCAACACAGGGATGAGGAGAGTTGAACAGGAGTCTGAATGCATTTTCAAGTACTGAAAGCAGTGTTTCCCCAACTCGAGCCTCAGGATCCCCCCTGATAGCACGTTTTGGTTTTTGCCCTTGCATCTACACAGCTGATTCAAATAATGACCTAATCCAGCTCCGATCATTTGAATCAGCTGTGTAGCGTTAGGTAAATAAAATAAAAAACATGCACCTCTGGGGGTCCTGAGGACAGAGTTGGGGAAACTTCAAGCTTTGATCCCTTTGGGTTCTTAATGCTAAATGTATTACATTGGTAAAAATCTCAATACAAATAGACTTTGAAAAATATAAGTTTTGTCCAGACGAACCAACCCACCTCCTTGATGAGCTCAGACTGTCCGGCCGTGTAGCAGTAGGATGCTATGAGGGTGGCGATGCCCACATAGGACCTGACCAGCTCTGCCAGGAGACGCAGGATAGTGGAGGTGGGCATCAGGGGCTTGGAGGCCTTAGCCTTGGCCCCCTTACCCTCCTCTGAACTAGCTCCGTTCTCACCCTCCACCTCCTTCTTCTCCTCACGCATTTCCTCTGGAGTAGAGGCTGGGGAGAGATGATGGAAAGGGAGGGGAAAGTGAAGAGAGGAGTTGAAAGAGAGGAGGGGAAAGAGAAGAAGAGTTGGGATCAAGTAGGGGCAGAGAGGTTGTTAGAACACATTTTTAAGGACGCAGTCGTGACAAAAAAAAAAATGCATTAATTTTGTGTAAACACTATATTGTATATTTTCATCCTAAAATGTAATCAAACTAAAGCAAGAAGTTTAAGGATGTAAATGTAGTCAATACCAGTAGAGGCTGGAGGTGAAGAGCAGGGAGGGAGTGCCTCACCTTCTCCCTGGGGTGTGCCAGACTGAGAGGAGTCAGCCACAGTACCATCTGCAGTAAACACCTGGGCCTGAGAGAACGAGGAGAGATGGAGAAAATATTACTTACAATATCTAGACTAATACAGCAGTTTTCAAAACATACATAGTAATATGTTCCCATTGATAATTCTCACTCTTGGGCCCTGTTCAGTCGGTGGGAAAACATTTTGAAACGGGGAGATATAACCTAAACTTCCAATAAGAACACATCTTCTGCTTTCTGTTGCAAAACCTTTCGCTAGTGTATCCACTACTGAAACAGGACCATGGCCAGAAGGACTTTCACAAACAGCCAGCCAGACATGACACTTACGTTGATGTGGAAAGCGGACTGTGAGTCGAAGTCACTGCCCTGTCTGGTGAGTCTGTACTGCTGGTAGACATCATCATCCTGGAGTATCTGACACAGGTCCTGCCCCCCGGGCACCGCCACAGCAGGCTCCTCTGGACGCTCAGCTACACAAGAGACACACAGGAAGTTAGCCCACAGAACCTTTCACTTTACACACGTGTAGCAGGAACACCTGCTGCTTCCATGAGATAGCTTTCACCTGGTCAGTCTATGAACTCTTATTGATGTCACTTGTTAAATCCACTTCAAATCAGTGTAGATGAAGGGGAGGAGACAGGTTAGAAGGATTTTTAAGCCTTGAGACAATTGAGACATGGATAGTGTAATTGTGTCATTCAGAGGGTGAATAGGCAAGACAAAAGCTTTAAGTGCATTTGAACAGGGTATGGAGGTAGGTGGCAGAAGCACCCGTTTCTGTCAAGAACTGCAACACTGCTGTATTTTTCACTCCCAACAGTTCCCCGTGTGTATCAAGAACAGTCCACCGACCAAAGGACAATAAGTCAACTTGACACAAACACTTTTCTGCGGGCAAGGTGGGGGGGGGTTCAACTCAATATTGGGAAGGTGCTCTTAATGTTTTGCACACTCAGTGTACGGCTTGCTGTCTCAATTCATTGATGTCTTTTCATTCCTCACATCCTCTCTCCTCTTCTCCTAATGCATTGGAGATTAAGAACCGAGGAGAGGGACCTTGTTCAATATAGTGAAGGAGGCGAGGACATAGGACGCAAGGTATCGAGGAAACACAAATTGGGATAGGGTGCTTGTGTGAGGGTCTTACCCTCTTCAGGTGCGTGGTAGGCGG
This sequence comes from Oncorhynchus gorbuscha, assembly GCF_021184085.1. Taxonomy (NCBI): domain Eukaryota; kingdom Metazoa; phylum Chordata; class Actinopteri; order Salmoniformes; family Salmonidae; genus Oncorhynchus; species Oncorhynchus gorbuscha. Next base: position 95,421,877 of record NC_060175.1, read on the forward strand.
CGAGGGCATTGAGCATGTCATAGATGACCTCTTTGATGGTGTCAGGGATGGGGGGCAGCGGAGACAGCTTGAGGGGGGTGGTCTTCACCAGCTGCACCGCGTTGGGCCCCTTGATACGCAGGTTCTCAAACTCATCATCTGACGCTGAGCGAGAAAAAGATGTCAACACTTACAGCAACCATACACACACTGTCACATTAAGTCACACTATAAAATAGGGGCACTAGCTGAGAGCTATAGGTGCAAGCGGATAGTTGACTGGCCACAGGTCCGTCAGATGTATTCAGAAGTAGTTTCATAAAGATTTGGTCCCCACACCACACTGTTTTGCATGGTCCTTTGAACCGGATAGACCTGTGGACATTCAACTATCAGTGTTTTAACGTACCCGTACCAGCGCCGCGGGGTGCCGGTAGGGCGATGCGGACGCAGCTGTTGGCAGTGTCTGCGAAGCAGTCTGGGTTCCGACAGGCGGCCGGGCCCAGAACGCGCAGGATGTAGTTAATCTCTCTGGAGCCCAGAGAGCCTGATACCACACCTGACGTGGTGCTGCCCGCCCCACTGGTCACTGCTGACCGCACCACCTAGAGGTCAGACAGACACTAAGTGCAAATTACAAATGGCTATTGTGCACTACATTTTAACACTGACTGGGGGTTTCTCAACAGTCTAAAGTTTGTTCCTCTCAGTTTCTCCTTGCCTTCAGCTGCACTGATCAGAAAACTGAAAATAATACCAAACAGGTGAAATAGGTGAGTGTTCCAGTACCTTCTCCATGGTGTGTCGTAGCGTGGCAGGGTCCTCGATGATGTGTCTGAACAGTAGGGTGACGAGCGGCGTGAAGCCGTTGAACCCTGACCCCTGCGTCAGCCCCAAGATCATCCTGGTACTCTTCAGCTCAGCAAACATCATGGCGTAGTGGTGGGTTCTCGTCAGGCGCAGGCACAGCCTGAAGAAGCATTATAAATTACACACAGTCCAATTGATGCCAGTTCTTCCGGTGCAATTTATATATAGATGTATTTTATGTTATGTTTTGCAGTTGTGATTCAAATGGTCCCATTCTATGACTGACGCAAACCAATTTCCCATTACGGATCAGTAAAATAAAGCTACTAGAATTGATTTGTACAACACTTTCATGACCCATTCTCAGTGTGCAACAAGTACTTAGAGTAGTAAAATAGAAAAAGTAGACAGCCAGCATGACCTGGGCCGGGTGGGTCTGTCCCCCCTGGGTTCAGAATATTTTGCCTAAGGAGCACCATGTGTGGCATCGAGGACAGAAACTTAAATGAAAAGTAACCTAGTTAATATGATTTTGAAGTGGATAAAGTAGTCAGCTGAAAATTTGTCTAACAAGTTGATTAGGCGACACTAGTGGAAAACACTGCATTTACATAAGATTCAAGACTTAAAAGAGATCATAATAAAAGTAGGAACCTTAGTGTGGCGTGGAGGGTGTCTGGGTCCACGGGGACACTGATCATAGATACACAGGCTCTGATGAGCACCGTGGTCATGTCCTCTGTCAGGCCCTGCACCACGATGGCTCCTCCTGCCCCGGTGCGTTCAGACGTGGGGTCCAGGGGGGCTGCAGGAGGGGGGGCAGGAGGAGCAGAAGGACCAGAGAAGGACTCCTTTAGTTGAGGGGTAGTGTTGTCATCTTTAGGAGCACTCATCTCCACAGCTACTGGGGCAGAGTCTGAAAGAGAGAGGGGAGGATTTGACAATGGTATTCAACTAAAGTAAAAGTATACATACATTTATACATTTTTCATCTAAACATAGTGTGCTTTGTGACAACAGCAATGTCTAATAAAAGGTGAACACTTCACACTTTGCTTATAAAACACTGGAGTTGGGCATATTTCTTCCAAAGCTATAAATCTACAGTGCCTTCAGGAAGTATTCACACCCTTGCTACATTTTGATGTTACAAATTGGGATTAAAATGGTTTCAAATCTTTTTTTAGATCTACACAAAATACTCTGTCAAATAGAAAGGAAAAGTATAACAAATAAATAAATAAAACTAATATTTCTTGTAAGATAAGTATTCAACACCTTGAGTCAATACATGTTAGAATCACCTTTGACAGCAATTACAGCTATGAGTCTTTTTGGGTAAGTCTAAGAGCTTTGTACAATATTTGTTGAATCATTTAACTCTTCAAGCTCTGTCAAGTTGGTTGTTGATCATTGCTAGACAGCAATTTTCAAGTCTTGCCACAGATTTTCAAGCTGATTTAACTCAAAACTGTAACAAGGCCACTCAGGAACATTCAATGTCGTCTCAGTAAGCAACTCCAGGTTATATTTGGCCTTGTGTTTAAGGTTATTGTCCTGCTGAACTAGTACATTTGTCTTCCAGTGTCTGTTGGAAAGCAGACATTTGTATTTTGCCTGTGCTCAGCACTATTCCATTTATTTTCATCAATATAAAAAACGCCCATGTCCTTGCCGATGACGAGCACATCCATGATGCAGCTACCACCGTGCTTGAAAATATTTTTTTTAAAGTGGTACTCAGTGATCTGTTTTCCCCAAACATATATATTTGTATTCAAAACATAAAATACATTTCTTTGCCACATTTTCTTTGGCAGTTTAGTGCCTAATTACAAATTAAAAAAATGTTTCGCAATATTTTTTATTCTGTACAGGTTTCCTTTTTCACTCTAAATTTAGGTTGTTATTGTGGAGTAACAACAATGTTATTGATCCATCCTCAGTTTTCTATCACAGCCATTAATCTCTGTAACGGTTTTAAAATCACCATTGGCCTCATGGTGAAATCCCTGAGCAGTTTCCTTCCTCTCCGGCAATGGAGTTTGGAAGGACACCTGCAACTTTATAGTGACTGGGTGTATTGACACCATCTAAAATGTAATTAATAACCTCACCATGCTCAAAGGGATATTAAATGTCTGCTTTTTTTTATTGATACCCATCTACCAATAGTTTCCCTTCTTTGCGAGGCATTGGAAAACCTCCCTGGTCTTTGTGGTTGAATCTGTGTTTGAAATTGATGGCTTGACTGAAGGATCTCACTGATAATTGTGTGTGTGGGGTACAGAGAAGGTAATCATTCAAAAATAATGTAAAAAATATTCACAGTGAGTCCATGCAACCCATCATGTGACTTAAGCTCATTTTCCCTCCTGAACTTATTTAGGCCATAAAGGGATTGAATACTTAGTGCCCTGACACTTCAGCTTTCCATTAACTTGTAAAAACATAATTCCACTGATATTATGGGGTAGTGTGTGTAGGCCAGTGACACAATATTAATTTAAATTCAGGCTGTAACATCAAAATGTGGAAAAAGTCAAGTGGTGTGAATAATTTCTGAAGGCACTGTAGAAGGCAGTAGGTCCATTTCTGGGTCTCTCTGTCCTACGGCTTGCCCATGTCCCCCTCATCAGTCTCAGGTATCTGTTCGAGGGTATACTAGAAAAGTAGCTCCTATCCAGTCATCACCTGGGTCTGTCTCTGTCTCCTCTGCCTTGCCCCTGTCCCCCTCCTCCTTCTCAGAGTCCGTCATGCTGCCAGTTTTGGCAGGTTTAGGAACGCGAGGCACTCTCTGGACCGTCAGCATCACAGGACGACGGTTACCCGTCTCCTCATTCACCTGGAATAGAACAAAGATATAGAAGTCAATGGTTTCCCAGACACAAATTATGTCCATAACTGGACTGATAAGCACTTTCAATGAATACTCTCCATTGAGCACCAGGATTTATTAAAGTATTCTCAAGTCTAATAACCAAAAAAATCCACTGTTTGTCAACTCTGTTCCTTTGAGTGGTCTCTATATAGAAGAGGCTCCCCTCCCACACTCACCGGCGAGTTTATTAGGTACACCACTACTTTCACCATAATGGATCGCTCCTACGTGGCCGTGGCTTTCTATATAAAGCAGGCAGACAGAGGCATTCAGTTACTGTTCGATTGAACATCACAACGGGCAAAACTAGTGACCTAAAATACTTTCATCGGTGCCAGGCACGCCGGATCCAGTATCTCAGAAACGACAGCCCTGTGGGATTTTCCCAAGAATGGTGCCACAAACAAAAAACATCCAGTCAGAGGAAGTCCTGTGGACAAAAACAACTTATTGATGAGAGGTTGAAGGAGAATGGCAAGAATCGAGCAAGCTAACAGGCGGGCCACAAACAGACAAATAATGGCACAGTACAACGGTGGTGTGCAGACAACCACAACGGGTTCGATTCCGATAAGCTAAGAAGCAGCTCCAGTGGGCACACGATCACTAACACTGGACAATTGAGGACTAGAAAAACATTGCCTGGTCTGACAAACCCCGGTTTCTTTTGAGTCATGCTGATGGCAGAGTCAGAATTTGGTGTAAGCAGCATGAGTTCATGGACCCATCCTGCCTGGTGTCGACGGTACAGGTTGGTGGAGGTGATGTACCGCAGTCCAATCTGCAGCAACTGCGTGATGCCATCGCGTCAGCATGGACCAATATCCCAGTGGAATCCTTGTAGAATCCATGCCCCAAACAAGTAAGGCTGTTCTGGGAGGCAAATGGTGATCCGACCCAGTACTAGATGGGTGTACCTAATAAACTGGTTTAGTGTGTACAGTGCATTTTGTTATGTTACAGCCTTATTCTAATATGTATTAAATACAAAATAAATCCTTAGCAATTTGCACACAATACCCCATTATGACAAAGCGAAAACCAGTTGACATTTTTTCAAATGTAATTTTAAAAAGTAAAGAAATACCTACATAAATATTCAGACGCTTCGCTATGAGTCTCAAAATTAAACTCAGGTGCATCCTGTTTCCATTTATCATGCTTGCGATGTTTCTACAACTTGATTCGAGTCCATCTGTGGTAAATTAAATGGATTGGAAATGATTTGAAAAAGCACACCTGTCTATATCAGGTCCAACAGTTGACCATGCATGTCAGAGCAAAAACCATGAGGTTAGAGTTGTACGTAGAGCTCCGAGACAGGATTGTGGTGAGGCACAGATCTAGAGAGGGGTACCAAAAAATGTCTGCAGCATTGAAGGTCCCAAGAACACAGTTCCCTCCATCATTCTTAAATGGAAGAAATTTGGAACCACCAAGACTCTTCCTAGAGCGGGCCACCCTGCCAAACTGAGCAGGGGGGGTGATAAGGGCCTTGGACAGGGAGGTGACCAAGAACCCGATGGTCACTGACAGAGATCTAGAGTTCCTATGATGAGATAGGAGAACCTTCCAGAAAGACAACAATCTCGGCAGCACTCATCCAATCAGGCTGTTATGGTAGAGCGGCCAGACGGAAGCCACTCTTCAGTAAAAGCACATGATAGCCAGCTTGGAGTTTGCCAAAAGGCACCTAAAGACTCTCAAGACCACGAGAAACAGGATTCTCTAGTCTGATGAAACCAATATTGAATGCTTTGGCCTGAATGCTAAGTGTCACATCTGGAAGGAACCTGGCACCATCCCTACGGTGAAGCATGGTGATGACAGCATCATGTTGTGGGATGTTTTTCAGCAGCAGGGACTGGGAGACTAGTTAGGATCGAAGCACATATGAACGGGGCAAAGCACAAATATATCCTTGATGAAAACCTGCTCAAACCGCTCAGGACCTCAGACTGGGATGAAGATTCACCTTCCAACAGGACAACGACCCTAAGCACACAGCCAAGACAACGCATGACTGTCCTTCAGTGGCCCAGCAAGAGCCCGAAACTCCCCAAATACAGGTGTGCCAAGCTTGTAGCATCATACCCAAGAAGACCAGAGGCTGTAAATCGCTGGCAAATGCACTTCAACAAAGTACTGAGTAAAGGGTCTGAATACTTATGTAAATGTGATCTGTTTAATCTTTAATAAATTAGCAAAAATGTCTAAAAACCTGTTTATGCTTTGTCATTATGGGGTATTGTGTGCAGATTGATGAGGGAAGAAAATAAGGCTGTAACCTAACAAAACGTGGAAAAAGTCACAGGTCTGAATACTTTCCTAAGGCACTACATACACCTCTCTCTATACCTGGACCATGGTGTTGAACTGTACGGTATATCTCCTGCGTCCCGCGGTGAATCGGACGCTGCTCTCCCCGGCCCTCCAGGCTGAGTCTATAGTGCCGTTGTTAGAGGCAGAGTAGCTGCACCAGCGACCCGACCGGTCGTCAAACCAACGCCAGTTATTACCGTTGGGCTGCAGGTACTGGAGATGGTGGACGGGGTGTGGGGACGAAAGGATGAGAGGATGAGAGGAGAAATTATTATTATTATTTTTTGTAGTGAGAGAAGGTTGACTAAAAGACCAGACATGGCAATACAATGGTAATCACATGCATATACTATAATGTGGGTTAATCTTTGTTGCACGGGGACATTCTTCTTACCTTGTTCATCTGCGCTCTGCGTTTGGATGAAACAGCCATTTTCTCATAGAAGTCAATGATCAGCAGCACTGGAGTGATCCACCTGTACACAGTGGGACAGACAACGTTCAGTCGTGTTGTACATTGACTTTTGTCTGACAGATGCCATGCTTCTACATTTACCTCACCCAAGTACAAAAAATAACTATCGCTCTAATAAGAAAATACTTTGTTAAAAACATGAAGGTCGTTCATGCCGCCATTTGTAGCTGGACAGTATATTTCTGAAAAGTATTAATTTCCACACGTGTGCTAGCTAGCTAATCTCAATAATGTCCCTTTAGTCCGTTTGCTGTCAAAGAGCCTGGGGGATGGCAGAGCCATGTATTTAGAGACTTGGACAATTGTTTCTGCATTATGATGCAGTGACATGAATGACACTTCAACATTTTATGGCAGCCATGTTAGCTCCCATTATAATTACATGGGAAATATTTAAATAATGCTTTGTAACTTAATTGGAACAATATTCACAATTTTAAAAGTTGGCCCAACTCTCTAAATACACAGCTCTGGGGTGGTTGCTACTCACTTGGGTGTCTGGATGTCCTTCTGCTCCTTGGCAGCCTGAAGACAGGGCTGCACTACTTCTAGCAGCTTGATGAGCACATTGAGGATCCCACTGTTCTCCACCACCCTGGCACACGACAGCTTCAACTCCTACAGGGTAACAGAAGAAAGCATGCATCAACATTCAGGGCCGGTGGGGGTGTGCGAGAAAGGAATTACTGTTCATCTATGTGTCTGTCACTAAAGTAGTTTGAGCAGGAGGTTTTTCTGTGTGTGTGTGTGTGTGTGTGTGTGTGTGTGTGTGTGTGTGTGTGTGTGTGTGTGTGTGTGTGTGTGTGTGTGTGTGTGTGTGTGTGTGTGTGTGTGTGTGTGTGTACCTCAAAGAGCAGTGTGAGCAGCAGGATGCGTGTTGCCAGGTTGGAGGCCTGGGGCAGGGTAGCCATCTGTCTGGTCCACTCGGACACAGTCTTGGTGTCACTGGTGGTCAGGGGTATTGCTGCCTTGATGAGCACGTCTGCTGCCTCCCACACCTACACATGTCAAAGATCTCATACTTTAATAGATCACACCTTGACATTTCACACAGCATAGTTTCCCAATCTCTGTCCGGGACTCCCCCCAGTGCACGTTATGGGTTTTGCCCTAGCATAACACAGCTGATAATCAAATCTTGATGCGTTGGTTATTTGAATCAGCTGTGTCGTTCCAGGGCAAAAACCAAGACGTGCACCCAGGGGGAGCCCCAAGACAGAGATGGAAAAACCATGACATACAGGACACAGAGAACTCAAATAATTGGTGCAGACGGTCACAAGGGCACCCCTACAGCTGATCGTCCAGAGGTCATTAACAGAGTGACAACACTAGCAATCTTCATCACTTCTCCAAAGCGTTGACCAATTGGTATTACACATACCTGGTTGACCACCTGTCGTAAGATGAGGTCCCTGTACTCGGGACCACTCCTCTTGATGGCGGTCATGAGCAAGTCACAGAGGCGATAGACGGTGTCTGGCAGCTCGTCCAGCAGGTGGAAGCAGCCGGGCAGCATGGAGTCAGTGAAGGCGTGGAGCTCCGTACTGTCCAGGGGCTCGGCCTCCAGGAACCTCTCCAGGCAGCGAGCCTCCTCCTCCTCCGTACGCTCCCGGGCTCTCCTATCGTCCTCCTCGCGATGACGCGCCGCCTCCTGAGAGAAAGACATAGGGAGGGAATGTGAGCACCTGTGGGGGTGAAGTGGTGTGGGCCCAGAAACAACCCCTAACCAATCTGTGTATACATCAGATAAAAGCAATACAGCTGATATTTCACCAAGTCTATGAAATGAAAAGCTGGAGCTGCAACAATAAATAGAATTCTACACCCAGTGTTTTCCACTAACGCCGGCTGTCGGCAATACAGAGAATTACGGAGGCATTTTCAGCCGGGCACTCTCTCCACTTAAAATTAACTACTTTTCAATTTTCCAGTCAGGAGAGAGAGAAAAAAAGAAGAGTGCCAAGCCCTCTCCTGCTAGAATGAACAACATGCATATTCTAGTCATCAATTGATAGGACAGGAGCCCGTCAACCAAAGTGAGAGATGACAGGGACACACTGCTGGTGTGACTGTCAGTCCCGCCTCTCTGTACCTGGGGTGTGTGTGTGTGTGTGTGTGTGTGTGTGTGTGTGTGTGTGTGTGTGTGTGTGTGTGTGTGTGTGTGTGTGTGTGTTGGGTGCGCTACGGTTGCAGTCAGATTTCTTTACACAGAGAGAGCATAAATTTGCATGCAGAAATCCACTTCGCCAAATTGTTTTCTGGCACATTGATTTTCCTTTTGCCTGCAGGGTCTGACTAACGTTGGCCCGCTGGCAGTGAAAACATGTGAGGGCCGGTAACCTCAACACATTTTTTTCATTCCAGTTCAACATTTGCCTGCTCTGTCATTCTACCATTGAAGACCACACAAGTAAATGTCACGCTATTTGTATTTGAGCAATAGGATAGGCCGTTCATTCAAGCACCACCACTCTCCTGCCAATAATAACACCAAGCAATACATTGGTTGATGTTGTCTCACAGCACACAAGCTGTCAAGAGTAAAAAGAAGTGCCCATCCATCTATTCACTGAGCTTATATACTTTAAGTGATTGTGCACATACTATCAATAGGCCGGCTACTGTTGATAGTCTGCAAAAAAGACATGTAGCATTGGTCTTGGCTAGCCTACTGAGGTCATGTTGATCTCCTTTGGAACATTTGTCTTAAAAGGGGGCAGCATCCCATTTTCAAATCTTCTCAAAAATACATAATATACAAACAATGCAATTAATACACAGCAGTTCTAAAGAATAGTCATTGCTTATTTTAATTATATTACACAGCTTTTTAAACACACATAATAACCAAATGTAGCCTATTAATAGCCGAATATGCCAATATAGAGAAACCATGACAACCTACAGGCCCTCCGTGACCCCAATGCATTTAACTACACCATGGAGAAACTGTGATAGGCCAGTAGATTTGTGCCCAGTGAGAAAATAATATAACTTTTAGATATGCTATCTACTCTACTGTGCTTTGATTTAGAGACAGCCAGCTTGACTGGTTTATCAAATATGGTGAATCCTCCTCACTGCAGGAACAATAGGTAGGCTAGTTGTTTTAAACCTATTAATACTTATTGACATATGTCTACTGACTTCACCAGAGTGTTGACAATGGACTAGTTAATTGCTATTTTCTGTGGAGCAAAGCCCATGTTAAACACCTGCTACATTCGTCTATCATACCTGTATTGCAGATAGCTGAGAAAATGTCTTTAAAAGGAAGCTTGAAGCCCGTGGAAGTCAGCAGACTCTTACAGGATTCTAGGCCCAGTATAGAAATATTTCCCCCCCTGTGATTTATTCTGTTTTGCCCAGAACAGGCAGTTAGTTAACCCACCGTTCCTAGGCCATCATTGAAAATATGAATTTGTTCTTAACAGACTTGCCTAGTTAAATAAAGGTACAAAATAATAATTATATATATATATATCGTGTTGTAAAACAGCTGTGTGAATTTTAGAAAAATATTTATTTCCTGATATTTGCTGGTTGAAAATCTAATCCAGGAAAAATACAGCTTGTTGGGAAAATGTCTTAACCCGAAGGAGGCTGCTGGCTACTTTTTCTATTTGGCTGGCTACTCCATGTGCTTGTGGAAAACACTATATCCTTTTACATTTCAGACATTAGCAGACTCTCTTATCCAGAGCGACTAGGGTTAAGTGCCTTGCTCCTTAAGGGCATATTAACAGATTTTTCACCTAGTCTGCTCAGGGATTAGTACCAGCAAACTTTCAGTTACTGGCCCAATGCTCTTAACCGCTAGGCTACACATCTATCCAATACTTTCAGATCTACACAAGTGCTTAGGGTGTATTGTAGACTCCACATCCCCTTTATGGAGGGGGCCCTGGTTATTCATTCATGAGCCGATGTCCATTCATTCAGCAATATGTTCCATCCGTACGCCTGTGAGTGGGGGCGTGTCTTAGTGTGTGTGTGTGGCAGCGCACCTCGGGTGAATCAGAGCGCTGTTCCATGCTGACCTCTTGTCCCAGAGACATGGCGATGGCTCTCATCATCTGGTCCTCCTCTGACATGGTCATGTCCTACAGACAGACCAACAGAGTACACTTAACACGCATTACAGTAGAAGACACGTGTGTGTGTGTTCCTATGTGTGTGGACCTGTGCATGCGTGTAATATGAGTATATAGTGTGTCAATGGGCAGTGGCTGAGTATGCATGTTCTGTATTTCCGTGTGCGTTCCCACGTAAGTGTGTGTGGGCGTACCCTGACGGCTCCGCTGAGTAGAGGAGGAGGGTGTGTGAGCAGGTACTCTGTGGCCTGCTCCATGGTGCTAGTGTTCACCAGGGCCTCCATGGCATGCTCTCTGGAGAAACCCATGTCCATTAGCTACATAGAGGAGAGAACAATGGTTAAAAACCAGAGAGACACCGAGCACAGGACAGGGTTAGAGGGGAAACGGGTCACAGGACAGGGTTAGAGGGGAATCGGGTCACAGCACAGGGTTAGAGGGGAAACGGGTCACAGCACAGGGTTAGAGGGGAAACGGGTCACAGCACAGGGTTAGAGGGGAAACGGGTCACAGCACAGGGTTAGAGAGGAAACGGGCCACAGCACAGGGTTAGAGAGGAAACGGGCCACAGCACAGGGTTAGAGAGGAAACGGGCCACAGCACAGGGTTAGAGGGGAAACGGGCCACAGGACAGGGTTAGAGGGGAAACGGGCCACAGCAGGGTTAGAGGGGAAACAGGGGGTTAGAGGGAAACGGGCCACAGCACAGGGTTAGAGAGGAAACGGGCCACAGCACAGGGTTAGAGGGGAAACGGGCCACAGGACAGGGTTAGAGGGGAAACGGGCCACAGGACAGGGTTAGAGGGGAAACGGGCCACAGGACAGGGTTAGAGGGGAAACGGGCCACAGGACAGGGTTAGAGGGGAAACGGGCCACAGGACAGGGTTAGAGGGGAAACGGGCCACAGGACAGGGTTAGAGGGGAAACGGGCCACAGGACAGGGTTAGAGTGGAAACGGGCCACAGGACAGGGTTAGAGGGGAAACAGTTCACAGCACTGGGTTAGAGAAGACTTCCTTCTAGGGAGTAACTTCCCTAGCCCCTGTATTGCTTACTCTTTGGTGTTTTAGGCTAGGTATCTGTAAAGCACTGTCATAACTGCTGGGGGTGTGTGTGTGTGTGTGTGTGTGTGTGTGTGTGTGTGTGTGTGTGTGTGTGTGTGTGTGTGTGTGTGTGTGTGTGTGTGTGTGTGTGTGTGTGTGTGTGTGTGTGTGTGTGTGTGTGTGTGTGTGTGTGTGTGTGTTTTTGTGAGAAAGGGAGAGAGAAAAGGAGCCGACTATGGCACAGTGTGATCGGTGAGTCAATCTCACATATTATAAACAGTGACTATACAAAACATTAGGAACACCTGCACTTTCCATGACAGACTAACCAGGTGAAATCTATGATCTCTTATTGATGTCACTTATTAAATCCACTTTAGTGTAGAGGAGACAGGTTAAATAAGGATTTTTAAGCCTTGAGAAAAACGAGACAGATTGTGTATGTGTTCCATTGAGATGGTGAATGGGCAAGACAAAATATTTAAGTGCCTTCGAACGGAGTATGTAGGTTACTGTCAGGCGCACCTGTTTGTGTCAAGAACTGCAACGCTGCTGTTTTTTTTAAACGCTCAACAGTTTCCTGTGTGTATCAAAAATGCTCCACCAACCAAGGGACTGGGACCCTCCCTCTGGTTCCTCCTGGCCACCTTCAGCCGGGAACCCATTACAAACAAGAGATCAGATTCAATTCTAGTCAAATGTGCACTCGCGCCTGAGTGTGGTGTAGGCTAGCTATATACCTGCTGTAGCTGCTGCTGGTTGACATTTGGCTGCCTCTCCCTGCCTCCTCCCTGAGCCTGTCACAACAAGACAAAGTGGTGCAGGCCACACCAGGGTGAGGGTTCAAGGGGACAGGAAGTTAACAGAACAGTGCAATTTCAACCACTGCTAACAGTACAACCAATGCGCTCAACTGTATCTAGCAGTTATATCTATCAAAGCTGTTGAATGATGTGTGTTTAATGCCAAAAACTGTCTATGGGGAAAACGGTATGCCAAAAACTGTCTATGGGGAAAACGGTATGCCAAAAACTGCCTATGGGGAAAACGGTATGCCAAAAACTGCCTATGTCTATGGGAAAACGGTATGCCAAAAACTGTCTATGGGGAAAACGGTATGCCAAAAACTGCCTATGGGGAAAACGGTATGCCAAAAACTGTCTATGGGGAAAACGGTATGCCAAAAACTGCCTATGGGGAAAACGGTATGCCAAAAACTGCCATTTCCATGAAGAAACGGTCACAAAAGGTAAAGGAATCCAAAAACACACACGGACCGGACCGACAGCCACACCCTCCTCACCTGCTGTAGCTGAGCCTGGTTAACCGGTGGCTCTCTCCTGGGAGTGGTGTTAGTGGAGTCCTCTGCTGCACCCCCTGGTGCAGATGGTGCTGTACTGCTTCCAATGGCTGGTCCTGGAACTGACCCGGCAGGGCCCTCTCCTGCATTTACTGCTGCTCCAGGGGCCCCTGCTGACCCACCTGTGCCTGGATTATACATTAAAGTGTTATAAATCATTATGTGCTGTTGGGATAGTTATTGTGCATTTATCCTTCATGTGTATAAAAATACATTGTATCAAATAATTCAGCCTTCGCTGCCATTAATACCATGTAATGTTGTTGAAAATAAACAATTTCCTTTCACCTCCAGAGCTGGGGCCTACAGGCAGCGTAGAGGCCCCAAGACCTCCCTCCTCCTCTGGACGGGTTGTGCCCTCCCTCTCCTTGGCGAGGCGCTCCTGGGAGGAATGAACAAAATTGAATTACATGCCACGAGCAACCATCCCTCAAAAGATTATTTGACAAAGGAAATGTGTTTACATTACAAATAATTCCCCCACTAACTTCTCTCCTAGTGTGCCACTGCACCTTATATAAAAGAACACACCTGGATGACAGGTTCTCCTCTCAGGATGTGGCACAGTATAGCTAACATGGACTCAGCCATGCGGCCCCCGTACACTTTAAGGGGCTTTCTGTTCCACAGGCTGCAGATGCAGCTGAACGCTGCCTAAATGGGAGGCAAAAGAGAGTGGCTCAGGATTAGAGGGAGCAACGTGTGTTTGTCTTTGAAAAATGCATCTTAAAAAAATAATACTATTTCATGTAACACAGTCTTGTATAACTAACCTTGTGGGGACACACAACTCAGTCCCATTCAAAATCCTATTTTTCCTGACCCTAACCAGTACTTACCTTGACCCAAAAAACCTAAACTTAACCCGAACCCTTAACCTAATTCTAAACCCAACACTAATTTCAACCTTATCCCTAAATAGCATTTGACCTCGTGAGGACTAACAAAATGTCACGGAGGTCAAATTTTTGTTTGTTTACTATTCTTGTGGGGACAACCACACACACACCACTAACCAATCCCCCTACCTTCTGAGTGACTATGAGGAATCGCAGGGCACTGAACTGTGGGGTGGTGGGGGTGACCCCGGGAACCTTGACAGGCAGGCTGTGGGGTGAGTCCAGCACAGTACTGGGGTTCACCATCTTCTCCACCAGCATCAGCCAGGCATCCAAGAACTCCCCTGTCCCATCTGGCAGCTCTGCATGCTCCAGGCCCTCAGAGACAGGCACCTTACCACCCATAGAAAGGGCCCAGTTAAATGTCCTGGGGAGAGGAGGGGGAACGAGAGCCGATGGGCAGAGAAACATAAGCTCTTGTTGGATACAATCACAATTACGGCCCCAAATGTTTCCTGGTCAGGGAAAAGGCCCTACTTATAATCATTCTATTAGTAATCCTGACAATAAGGTAGTGCCAAATATATATTGAGTCAGGTATTAATAGTGAGAGCTGAGCAGCAACAGTAATGAGGCTGTTTGTAGCTATAGGTCTATTAACAGGGGGTGCTCTACTCACTCAAAGAGTGCGTTGTGTCCTCCCGAGCAGAAGAACTTCTGCAGCATGAGGTGGTAGGGGTACTTCCTCTCGTCAAACAGCATGGGGGACGTGAAGCCCACCGAGCAGATGAAGAACGTCAGCCTGGAGGGGAAGAGAGAGAGCAGAGACATCACGGCCATGAAACGAGGGGTAGGGGTAACAGTAGAGTACCTGAAACGAGGGGTAGGGGTAACAGTAGAGTACCTGAAACGAGGGGTAGGGGTGTACGGCGGGGGCTGCCAGCTGAGGCCCTTGGTTAGCAGCTTGGTGAGGGAGGAGGCGGTGGCCCGGGCGGCAGGGGTGGGGGCTGTGCCGGTGCTGGTGGCGTGGTGAGAGCGGCGCTGTCGGACTGGAGAACCCACACACAGCTTCACCAGAAGACCAAAGAGCTCGGCCAGAGCCCGGCCCAGACGAGACGACGCTGGAGAAGAGAGGGGAGAGTTACCACACCAGGATGAAAGAGACAGCCTGCACTCACAAATATAGACTCAGCAGTCACAACGGACAGTGTTTTAACCTTCACCTGAGAGGAGTGAAGTCTTTCTTCACTAATGCTGAGATTCTGACAGTACATTGCTGTATTTGGTGGGACTACCAATCTACACTTAACGTATGCCTACAAATAGACACTGGTATGAAAAAGAAAAGACAAAGTTCCTGGTGTCCTCACCAGAGAGCAGGGGTTTGATCTGCTTGATGCGAGTGGCCATGGCGGGGGTTAGTTTGGACTTGGTCTTGGGGTCAGAGGTGCCGGCGGTGGGCTCGTCAGTCTCCATGGGGGCTAGCGTGTCCCCGTCCAACCCCATCCCCTCTAGGAGACACGTGGCAGAGGGGTCCACAGCAACAGCCTCAGCCTCAGCTAGCGAGAGAGAGGAACGGACTTGTGGTTAGAGCTAGGGGTGGCTGTGCTGGAAGAGTAGTTTGGCTAAAATGAGCTTATACATTCCTTTCTTGCACATTGCTCATTGATGCCTAACAAACTCCAACATTCCAAAGTTGACAGTTATTTTTAGAATGTAAGAAGAAAAACAACCTGCAAAACATTGTCCTATTGCTTTCATGAATGATCATTCTTAACCAATTGATAACATCTTAACATTTAACATTTAAGTCTTCTTTTGTTTTGTTTTTTCAGTAGAAGGGCGTCTCTTACCAGTTCTCCTGGATCCAGAGGCAGAAGCGGTGGATGTGGTGCTGCCAGATGGCTTCTCCTCCTTGGGAACCAGCTTCTGCATGTCAGCCTGGCCGAACTCACAGCCTGGGGGGAGACTGGGGGAGGAGAGGAGAGAGAAACAGGAGAGAGTTAAGTGTGTTCTGTCAACTGACTGCATGCTGAGAAAGAGATACAGCCACACACAGAAAGGGAGACAGAGAAGGAGGGGGGAGACAGAGAAGGAGGGGGGAGACAGAGAAGGAGGGGGGAGACAGAGAAGGAGGGGGGAGACAGAACCAGTGAGAACCTCAAGGCCAAAGGATAGAGGGCTAAAGAGAGCTAGAACCTGGAGAAGAGAGACAGAGAGCGTATCAGACAGGCTTATCAGAGGTAGTGTACCTATTGGGTGTGCAGAGAGACAGCAGCACGGTGCTCTCCCAGACCAGAGAGCAGTAGAGCTGGCTCAGCTTGTTGAGAACACTCAAACCCAGCTGGGAGCCCCACTGGTTCACACTGATGGCCCTGATCTCACTCTGCACAACACACAGGGGAAGGTTAATGAACACACCTGGGCAAACCAATACCAAACCACTCACAGTCAAGCAACTCCTTCCAAACAATGACAATCCACAGAGGCGGTACCCTCTAAATCCACAGAGGTGAGGTGCAGTACCTCTACAGTTGGTTGATTATATGTTGGTTGATTATATGCTGCTTTCAATGAATTGAATACAAAGTCAACCTAATCTACAGCCTCTACTTTGTGGGCTACATGTGTGGAGTGACATAACGAGAGGCCCTTGCCGGTTGGTTTACTGGCATCTTACCTGCCCTAC
Source organism: Oncorhynchus gorbuscha (assembly GCF_021184085.1). Lineage (NCBI taxonomy): Eukaryota > Metazoa > Chordata > Actinopteri > Salmoniformes > Salmonidae > Oncorhynchus > Oncorhynchus gorbuscha. The sequence goes on from NC_060175.1 coordinate 95,438,370, forward strand.
CCTGCAGGTGTGCACGAACATCAGGATATAAGCGTGTGCGGCAGTGAGCGCGTGCAGCAGTGGCGTGGCGCGGGCCGATAGCGTGGCGTCGGTCACATGACCGGCGGTGGCGAGCTCTCGGAGCAGCACAGAACCCCCGGGGACCTCGATGGGGCGGTGGAGCGGCTCGAGGGCCGACAGGATGCTGTCCAGCTGACACAGCCCCTCCTGGAGCACCTTGGGTTCATGGGACAGCGTCTGGGGACCACAGGACAACACACCACAGTCACAGGGAGAGACTGCATTTAACCCGTCTCCCTGGAGTTTAGTCACAACGGTCAGAGAACCTCATCAAAATACCACAGGTCATATATTCGGAAGAGGCTATAGTCCATTTTCCAGCTCTGCTTGAGCTCAATTACTAATAAATTCACTGAAATCATATCCCCACATCTCTTAGTCTCACCAGTATAGAGTTGCTGAGCCCAGCTACAGCCTCCAATCATAACCACACACCTCCCATATCCCCAGTGTCAGGTCTCACCAGTATAGAGTTGCTGAGCCCAGCTACAGCCTCCCATCATAACCACACACCTCCCATATCCCCAGTGTCAGGTCTCACCAGTATGGAGTTGCAGACCCCGGCTACAGCCTCCCATCATAACCACACACCTCCCATATCTCCAGTGTCAGGTCTCACCAGTATGGACTTGCAGACCCCGGCTACAGCCTGGCAGGCAGCTGATGTGGGGAAGTCGATGGGCAGGTTGGGTAGACCCAGGATGGAGACCAGGGGCAGGAGACCCTTCTGGTTGACAAACTCCTGACAGTGGTCGTCTGTCGTGTTGTTACTAAGGATCGACTCCACAAACTTCATCTGGGAAGGAACACAAAAAGGGGAATGTTAAGGGGTAAGGAATCAAATATAATTTTATTGGTCAAACACACATATTTAGCAGATGTTATTGCAGGTGTAGCTAAATGCTTGTGTTCCTAGCTCCAAAAGTGCAGTAATGACTAACAAGACAAACACATCTAAAAGTAAAATAATGTCATTAAGAAATATTAGGATGAGCGATGTTGGAGTGGCATTGACTAGAATACAGTAGATGCACATATGAAATGAGTAAAACCGTTTGTAAACATTAACCTTTTCACACGTACCAACAAACGGGTGTGATCGTTGTATAGTCACTGTAGCATACAATCAAACGGGTGTGATCGTTGTATAGTTACTGTAGCATACAATCAAACGGGTGTGATCGTTGTATAGTCACTGTAGCATACAATCAAACGGGTGTGATCGTTGTATAGTCACTGTAGCATACAATCAAACGGGTGTGATTAGAACAGTTGATGAGAACGCTTACTTACAACGTCCATTTTCGATTGACGCAACACTTTTTTTCCACAGAAACATTTTGCACAAACACAGTCCTTAAAAAGTCACGTCCAGAATGTGATCTGTAGATGTCTGAACGTTGAATCCAAAAGGAAACCAAAGTAGCTACAGCGTAACACAATCATCCAAACCGGAAAATATAGGCTACATTTGTCCTCGCGCTAACTGAGGAAAGATTGACATATTTTGTATAACTCAAATATGACTCCCGGCTGACAGAAACTACAATATGAATTAGCTAATAGCAATTACTATTTAGAATTAATCACATCACAGGTGAGCTCACCATTGATTGAAATAATTGAGTAAAACACTTCCTGGAAATCGAAAGTAATCCGACGATGGGTAGTTTGTGAGCGCCGGAATGTTTCTTTTTTTTTTGCATCAACCAAAGATAAGAGACCAGATGAGTTTTGTCTGTTTATAGTATGCATGTTGAAGGGGTGTGTCTTCTACAATCATCCACTTCCCTTCATTCACTTCCGCAAGTTCACCCAAAAGAAGAGTGAACCATTCCCTCACCTCATTATAACATCTTCGGTCTGACAGATTACGTGACACCCAGAATGCATTGTATAATTTCAACAAATATGGCGCCATACATAGCTGGCAAATAGTTTAGCTCATTATCATCAGTACAACCTTCAAAAAATTATTTTACACGCATCATAGGTGCCCATTACAATAGATGCATTTATCAGAATACATTATTTGTCACATGTACTTGAAAACATGTTGAAACTGTAAATTCATTATGCTCCATACGCGCCTACAGTAGAAACACGATAGAGAAAATAAAGAACTTCCTATCAAAGTAATACAATTAATAACTTTGATATGTGTGTAAGGAAAACAACAAGGCAAAGCGAGCGCCAGCAAGAAAATGTTCCAATTCTTGGAAGACTGCACAAAGATACGCATACTCGATCTGCACAAACAGACGCATACTCGATCTGCACAAACAGACGCATACTCGATCTGCACAAACAGACGCATACTCGATCTGCACAAACAGACGCATACTCGATCTGCACAAACAGACGCATACTCGATCTGCACAAACAGACGCATACTCGATCTGCACAAACAGACGCATACTCGATCTGCACAAACAGACGCATACTCGATCTGCACAAACAGACGCATACTCGATCTGCACAAACAGACGCATACTCGATCTGCACAAACAGACGCATACTCGATCTGCACAAACAGATCTGCTGCACAAACAGACGCTCGATCTGCACTCGATCTGCACAAACAGACGCATACTCGATCTGCACAAACAGACGCATACTCGATCTGCACAAACAGACGCATACTCGATCTGCACAAACAGACGCATACTCGATCTGCACAAACAGACGCTTACTTGATCTGCACAAACAGACGCATACTTGATCTGCACAAACAGACACATACTTGATCTGCACAAACATATGCTTACTTGATCTGCACAAACAGACGCATACTCGATCTGCACAAACATATGCTTACTTGATCTGCACAAACAGACGCATACTCGATCTGCACAAACAGACGCATACTCGATCTGCACAAACAGGCGCATACTTGATCTGCACAAACAGACACATACTTGATCTGCACAAACAGACGCATACTTGATCTGCACAAACATATGCTTACTTGATCTGCACAAACAGACGCATACTTGATCTGCACAAACAGACACATACTTGATCTGCACAAACAGACGCATACTTGATCTGCACAAACAGACGCATACTTGATCTGCACAAACAGACGCATACTTGATCTGCACAAACAGACGCATACTTGATCTGCACAAACAGACGCATACTTGATCTGCACAAACAGACGCATACTTGATCTGCACAAACATAAGTGAAGTGTGGTAGGCTCTCCTCAAAGACCGAAGTTTATCCTGCTCAATAAAGTCTCAAACAAATTGTTTGCAACGCTGAAATGGGCTACTTCTATGTGAATTAATGAGGCGGCGGAACACACACCAATTCAAACTGTTAGAAAATCACTTGAAATTGACAAGTTGAAACGTAGTCAAAAGATGTCTGGCAGGCAGAGCGTCTAACTGTCCCATTGTGTAATAATCACATTTTGGAACAGTGAGTGCATTCTAACATCATAAAACGACTCATGCTGGGGCGACAGATATTTGGAACTCACGTGTGAGAAGGTTGAAGTGACCAGTGATTCCATGTCTATGTACATAGGGCAGCAGCTTCTAAGGTGCAGAGTTCACTAACAGGGTGGTAGCCGTCTAGTGACTGACTAAGCACGTCCCAAAAAGTGATTAGACGATAGTAGTAGAACAGTCTTGCACACCGTTATACGCTCCCAGAAGTCATTATTTTGTACAAATGTTCTGTTTAATTTTGAACACAAGAGAAATGTTACGTGATCTTGCATGTCATCACTTCATTGACAATTTTTGGTGAGTAAAGGGACTTGATTTAAGTGTGCCTTATTGCAGGTATGATCACATAGAATAACCAGAGAACGTGCATCAACACACGTACCACATTCAGAATGTAATCCATCAGAGGAATCGGTATCCTCTCTTCAGTGCCAACAACCCTATAGGAAAAATGACAAAAACACTATTATCCAAACTCCCTATCAAACATGTAACAAAATATAAATACATAAATTATTTATAAATATAGAGAGAGAAAAAATTATATCAGGGGCAATAAATCCTGAATTGATCAGGAAGAATCACATCGCTGATTTGGAATGTCATACAGTTCAACTGGCACTGACTGTCTGTTGTTCTCTGGTTCCCCCTGCTGCTGGGTGAAGGTATGGAGCGCCTCCTCTTCCTCCTCATCTTCGCTGGAAGCCTCTTCGGCAGCGTGGGAGGAGCGGGCGGGGGGCGCGGTGACGGTGCCATCAGTCTTCTGGATAGAGGGCTTCTGACAGATGTACTCTGGGGCTCGGCCCAGGTTACAGATCTCCTCCAGTAACTGGGAGAGGACAGTTGACATTTTAGTCATTCAGCAGACGCCCTTATACAGAGCGACTTACAGTTAGCGCATCCATCTTACGATAGCTAGGTGGGACAACCACATATTACAGTAAGTACATTTTTCCTCAATAAAGTAGCTATCAGCAAAGTTGGTGCTGGCAAGATAAGATAAGTTCGAGTGCTGGTGAAAACAAGGCAAGGGAATTTGTTTTGAAGAGAAGACAAGTGTGTGTTAATTTACCATAACATAAAAACTCCAAGGATAAACATTAAGTTGTTCCTGTTCAGATCACATGGCCCAGCTTAAAGAAACAATCATGTTGTGCTAATTCACTATGCAGTTTACAAGGTTAATCTATATTATTAGGGTCCTAACACATGACCTGAACCAGTTGAACTCTGTGCCCTAGTTAAAAGCTACAACAAGACCTCAGTTTTTCCTGGTCAAGTCACATGGAGTTAAAACTACAAGTCCAGACATGAACAATGGGTAGGGATGGGCATTTGAATGAGTGTCTGTGCACTCACTAAAATCATTTTGAGTAATTGAGTACTCACATGTTACCGTGAAACGGGTTTGAAGGCCAAAAGAGATGGCAGTATGCTAAAAGGTTGTTCTAATGACTGATGGTTCTGATACACAACTTTAACATCGTCACTGCATTTGACATATACTCCAAAACAATAAACATCTTACAGTTGGAAATTGTGCCTGTGCTTATACATTTAACCTGCTAAAATAGTTATACTTGTATTTGATTATTAGTAATCAAATACCAACCTGTACTGGAGTACTCACTCCCATACCTGCTCAATGGTGCTGATCATTGCAGTTTTTCCAGGCCTTCTGTACATGTCATTGTAAACCCACCTTGATGATGGCAGTAGTGGCGTCAGTCTTCAGAGTGGGTTGGTGTCTCATCAGTTCATCCACAGCACTGCCCAGGTTGGACGCTGTATCTCCTGTACACACACACACACACAACACAGCATGGTTACGTACAGACATCTGCATCAACAGTGTCACCATACTACATTGAACAAAAATATTTTAAAAAGTGATGGTCCCATGTTTCATGGATTGAAATAAAAGATCCCAGACATGTTCCATGCTCATAAAAAGCTTGTTTCTCTCAAATGTTGTGCACAAATTTGTTTACATCCCTGTTAGTGATTATTTCTCCTTTGCCAAGATAATCCATCCATCTGACCGGTGTGGAATATCAAGAAGCTGATTAGACAGCATGATCATTACACAGGTGCACCTTGTGGTGGGGACAATAAGAAGCCACTAAAACGTGCAGTTGTCACACAACACAATGTCACAGATGTCTCAAGTTTGGAGGAAGTGTGCAATTGGCTTGATGACTGCAGGAGTGTCCACCAGAGCCATTGACAGAGAATTGAATGTTCATTTCTCTACCATAAGCCACCTGCGTAGTTTTTGAGAATTTGGCAGTACGTACAACCGGCCTCACAACCACAGACCATGTGTATGGCGAGCATTATTTTGATGTCAACAAGTACCACATGGTGGCCGTGGGGTTATGGTATGGGCAGGCATAAGATATGGACAACGAACACACTTTAAATTTACCAATGACAATTTGAATGCATAGAGATACCGTTACAAGATCCCGAGGCGCATTTTTGTTTGTAGTATATTTGACCAACAGATGCATATATCAGTATTCTCAGTCATGTGAAATGCATAGATTAAGGCTTAATGCATTTATTTCAATTGACCGATTTCCTTATTTGAACTGTAACGGAGCAAAATCTTTGAAACTGTTTAATTTATATTTTTGTTCAGTATTTTTAGGTTCTAAATAAACAGAGTAAAAACTAACGCACAACTAGCTAAAGCTCAAACCAAGTTAATTCACCCACTGAGTCAAACAGCTGAAAAGACAGACATGTTTCTCCCAGCACCTGTATTTAAACCCCCCTTTAGGCAATCTCCCTTACATCTAAATACTACATCTTTGTAGCTAGGCAGGAAGTTAAGTGATGTGGGTAATAAACTGTTCCTTCTCCCTTCGTGACTTATCACAGTCCCCATTCCTCACTAATCCACACTTACCTGTGGCCACAACTATGTGATTGTCTTTTCCCCCTAATTAGTAACTCTACAAGCCCCTGGCTCTTATCCAACCTCCATTACAATATACATTCCTCATACATGTAACCATTAACTTCTACCATTAATTTCCTATAACAAACACATATTTTTCAACAGAGTGAATTGTGTCTGGGGACAATAAAAAGCCACTAAAATGTGCAGTGTACTAGCTTCCTTTAAGTTAACACACCTCTCTCAAAGGTCTCTCTCGCCATACTAGATTGCAATAACACACACACACACACACACGCGCCCAACTCACCCAGAGGGTCAGAGCTGCGGCGTCGTCTCATGGCAGGCAAGTAGTCAGGTGACAACAGCACCTTGAAAAGGCGTTCAAAGGGCTGGCATTGGACGAAGGAGTGCAGGCCTCGCGCATTCAGGCACAAGGCACTGAACACGTTAGGGAGGGAACCAAGCACCTCCCGGGTAGCCGGGACCTGCAGAGAGAGAGACTGTGAGAGAGAGAAAAGGGAGAAAGAGAGAAAAAGGGGAGGAAGAGAGAGAGCGAGTGAGAGACAGAGTGGCGAGGGTAGGGAACAACTGGGAGGAAGGGGACTGGGGAGGGAGGAAAGGAGGGCGGGGGGAAGAGAGGGCGGGGGGGAAGAGAGGGCGGGGGGGAAGAGAGGGCGGGGGAAGAGAGGGCGGGGGAAGAGAGGGGGGGGGAAGAGAGGGCGGGGGGAAGAGAGGGCACGGGGGAAAGAGGGGCGGGGGGAAAGAGAGGGCGGGGGAAAGAGAGGGCGGGGGAAGAGAGGGCACGGAGGGTGGGGGGAAGAGAGGGAGACGGAGGGCGGGGGGAAGGGAGAGGGCACGGAGGGCGGGGGAAGAGAGGGGGTACGGAGGGCGGGGGAAGAGAGGGCGGGGGAAGAGAGGGTACGGAGGGCGGGGGAAGAGAGGGCGGGGGAAGGAGGGCGGGGGGAAAGAGAGGGCGAGGGGGGCGGGGGAAGAGAGGGCACGGAGGGCGGGGGAAGAGAGGGCACGGAGGGCGGGGGAAGAGAGGGGAGGGCGGGGGAAGAGAGGGCACGGAGGGCGGGGGAAGAGAGGGCGAGGGAAGAGGGCGGGGGGAAGAGAGGGCGAGGGTACGGAGGGCGGGGGGGAAGAGAGGGCGGGGGCGAGAGGGGGGGGAAGGGGGCGGGGGAAGAGAGGGCGGGGGAAGAGAGGGCGGGGGAAGAGAGGGCGGGGGGGACGGAGGGAGAGGGTACGGGGGAGAGGGTAAGGAGGGTGGGGGAAGAGAGGGCGGGGGAAGAGAGGGCGGGGGGAAGGAGGGCGGGGGGGGAGGGGCGGGGGAAGGAGGGCGGGGGAAGAGAGGGCGGGGGGAAGAGAGGGCGGGGGAAGAGAGGGCGGGGGGGAAGAGAGGGCGGGGGGAAGAGAGGGCGGGGGAAGAGAGGGCGGGGGAAGAGAGGGCGGGGGAAGAGAGGGCGGGGGGGGAAGAGAGGGCGGGGGAAGAGAGGGCGGGGGGAAGAGAGGGCGGGGGGGAAGAGAGGGCGGGGGAAGAGAGGGCGGGGGAAGAGAGGGCGGGGGAAGAGAGGGCGGGGGGAAGAGAGGGCGGGGGAAGAGAGGGCGGGGGGAAGAGAGGGCGGGGGGGAAGAGAGGGTGAGGGTAGGGCATAGGGAATCAAAACGTAAAGGCAATCAGAAGCAGGGGGAAAACAGAAGGAAAGAGTGAGGGAGGAAAGGAAGCGGTGAAACCAAGGAGGGAGAATGACTTTTTAATGCAATGCTGTGTGACATAGGAGATGGAGGGCAAGATGAAGACTAGGCAGTGTAGGCTCTATATCCACTGGCTACACCAGTGTTAATGACCCTGCTGAAAAAGAAAACGGGACATTTAAACATGTCAAATGTGCAGGAGAGGACAAGAGGGAGATGAGAGGGTGAGCAGTGAGAGAAATGAGAGGGGGTCCGCTGAGCGACTGAAGAGGTAGAGAAAAGATTGAGAAGAAAGAGAGAGTGACCTCGCATTCAGACACCCGCACTTATCAAAGCCAACCTGCATCGACGACTATGGAGTGGTCTGAATGCAGGGTGAGCCGAGAGGAGATGAGTGCTGTGGGACTCACGTCTTTGATTAGCAGGGCATGCAGCATGACGTCAGTCAAGCCATTATCCTGCAGGGAGGAGAGCAGAGATGGCTCCTGGAACACAAACACCGTCACCACCTCCGTCGCTGTGGAAGGGAGAGGGGGGGAAAGGAGATAAATATGTTTAAAATCAACATGCCATAATGTATGCTTTGATGCACTTCACAGAACTTTCTCAATGATCAAGTGATATTAGTAAACATACTACACATTATAATGCATGTCATGGTAGATTCTTCTAAAGCATGTTGTGTGACTCGAGTACTCACCCAGTAGGAAAAGGGAAGGTCCATAGTACTCTGCATTACTGATGATGTGCTTGAGTGAGGTAGGCAAAGACCCGTCCATGACTGGAGAAGAGAGGCCATACAGAGACCAGGAGGTTAGTCGGGCTACGTCCAGGGGGAATTCATTCAACATTGTCCCATCATGTTTTGTTGAAGCCCCAGTACCTATTATAAGCATTACAACCTTAACCCATCTGATCATATAAGACCAGTTCCCCTCAGATAGCTTAGGTTTTGCGTATCTCCATTGTTCATGCTTTTTAGAGTGTGGTTATCAAAGCTCACTCACCGTGACGGATGCCATCAGAGAAGGCAGGGTCCTGGATGGCTTTCTTCAAGAAGTTTAGCATTGACTTCAGCAGAGCTGCTCTCTGGGGAATACACTGCAGTCCTGGAGGGAGAGAACACATGGGAGATGGAACACATAGGAGTGTGAGCGCCTGTGTGTGTGTGTGTTTGACTGAGCGTGTGATAGTCGAAGCTGAGAATGTTTGTTTATGTGCGTTGCTATGTGAGTGTGTACCTGTGCGGGGCGTGCTGGCAGTGCTGCTCTGCGCTCGGTGGTCTGTCTCAGGTCTGGAGCCAGAGGACGTTGAGGGACCAGGGCTGCTCTCCATCCGCTCTTCTGACACTTAAGAGGACACAGTTTTAGCAACCACAACATAGCTAACAGCCACACCACCACCCCTCAGCCACCAAGACACAGCCAACATCCACACCACAACACAGCCAACAGTCACCAAGACACAGCCAACATCCACACCACCACACCCGAGAGTTCGGGGTTCCAGTCTAGAAGCATGGTTTCAACTGCTTTGACAATTTTGCCTCTGTACTGCATAGGGATGTACATTACAGTCAATTTTGCTGTCAACCAACTGACCCTCATTAACCGGTTAACAAACTGTATGTATAAACAGTAAAATGACGTGACCAACAGAAAATACTATCAGAGATCTGTATATAATGAGATTCTTAGGCAGGCGACAGAAACACGCTGGGCTTGTTTTGGAAGGCAGGCCATGTAGAAACACACTGGGCTTGTTTTGGAAGGCAGGCGATGTAGAAACACACTGGGCTTGTTTTGGAAGGCAGGCAATGTAGAAACACACTGGGCTTGTTTTGGAAGGCAGGCGATGTAGAAACACACTGGGCTTGTTTTGGAAGGCAGGCGACAAACACACTGGGCTTGTTTTGGAAGGCAGGCGACAGAAACACACTGGGCTTGTTTTGGAAGGCAGGCGACAAACACACTGGGCTTGTTTTGGAAAACACACACACTGGGCTTGTTTTGGAAGGCAGGCGATGTAGAAACACACTGGGCTTGTTTTGGAAGGCAGGCGATGTAGAAACACACTGGGCTTGTTTTGGAAGGCAGGCGACGTAGAAACACACTGGGCTTGTTTTGGAAGGCAGGCGATGTAGAAACACACTGGGCTTGTTTTGGAAGGCAGGCGATGTAGAAACACACTGGGCTTGTTTTGGAAGGCAGGCGACAGAAACACACTGGGCTTGTTTTGGAAGGCAGGCGACAGAAACACACTGGGCTTGTTTTGGAAGGCAGGCGATGTAGAAACACACTGGGCTTGTTTTGGAAGGCAGGCGATGTAGAAACACACTGGGCTTGTTTTGGAAGGCAGGCGATGTAGAAACACACTGGGCTTGTTTTGGAAGGCAGGCGACAGAAACACACTGGGCTTGTTTTGGAAGGCACACACTGGGCTTGTTTTGGAAGGCAGGCGACAGAAACACACTGGGCTTGTTTTGGAAGGCAGGCGACAGAAACACACTGGGCTTGTTTTGGACAGATTTTGGTGAGAGTGAAAGCTCTTAGTTCACCTCTCCCTCTATGATACTATGCATAGAAAGACAGGGCATTTTTCTTCAAGAGCTTATTGAAAACATGTAACGATAGCAAGCCAATCGTCTTACGTGCTCAACTATAGGCTATAGCATTTTGACTGTAACTTCGGTAATGAAGCAGCTAAGTCAATCAAACAACGTAATTCCCTGGGAAAAAACATTTTTTCTAAACCTAATGTGAGCAGATGTGGACTTGGATTGGTTGCTAACATGACTAGGATTGGTTGCTAACATGACTAGGCGCACTTTAATTACGAGTTGAGATTGAGAAATATTTTTCCTTTTCAATCATGGCCATCAAAGGCAATTGCATTTAGAATAGTTATAGGTTGCTCAATGACTGGGCTTACAAAAGCACGTTTCACTCCAGTGAGGAGTTACTCTGGCTCTGTCCGATAGGTGATAGGATATTCATGTATGCAGTGGGCGTGATAAAATGCATGACCATAATTCCACAAAATTATGCAAATGAACCTATAGACCGATAAGCATGACTGATCAAATCTACATCCTTATATTTATACTGCCGCCCGGCCCAGAAAGACAATTTCCATAGATAAGTCAGATATAAAAATTACTAAAAAGACACAGGCATCACCTTTGTGCACAAAACATCTATTAAATGACTAATAATTGTCGCTGAAGCCAATTTTTTTCTTATTCAGCACTAAAAAAATTATAAACAACAAAAGAAACGTCCTCACTGTCAACTGCGATTATTATCAAGCCAACTTCACGTGTAAATATTTGTATGAACATAACATTCAACAACAGACAAACTGAACAAGTTCCACAGACACTGACTGTTACTTTTGTGTTAGTCACATATCTGGTGTGGCCACCAGGTGCATTAAGTACTGCAGTGCATCTCCTCCTCATGGACTGCATCAGATTTGCTAGTTCTTGCTGTGAGATGTTACCCCACTCTTCCACAAAGGCACCTGCAAGTTCCCAGACATTTCTGGGGGGAATAGCCCTAGACCTCACCCTCCGATCCAACAGGTCCCAGACGTGCTCAATGGGATTGAGATCCGGGCTCTTCGCTGGCCATGGCAGAACACTGACATTCCTGTCTTGCAGGAAATCATGCACGGAACAAGCTGTATGGCTGGTTGCATTGTCATGGAGGGTCATGAGCCTGCAGGAAGGGTACCACATGAGGGAGGAGGATGCCTTCCCTGTAACGCACAGCGTCGAGATTGCCTGCAATGACAACAAGCTCAGTCCGATGATGTTGTGACACAGCGCCCAAGACCATGACGGACCCTCCACCTCGATCCCGCTCCAGAGTACAGGCCTCTGTGTAACGCTTATTCCTTCGACGATAAACGTGAATCCGACCATGACCGCTGATGAGACTAGTAAGTGAAGAGCACTTTTTGCCTGTCTTGTCTGGTCCAGCAACAGTGAGTTTGTGCCAAAGAGCAACGTTGTTGCTGGTGATGTCTCGTGAGGACCTGCCTTACAACAGGCCTACAAGCCCTCAGTCCAGCCTCTCTCAGTCTATTGCGGAGAGTCTGCACACTGATGGAGGGACTGTGCATTCCTGGTCTAACTCGGGCAGTTGTTGTCGCCATCCTGTACCTCAGGTGTGATGTTCAGATGTACCGATCCTGTGGCCTTCCACAGCGAGGACGATCAGCTGTCCGTCCTGTCTCCCTGTCTTAGGCGTCTCACAGTACAGACATGACAATTTATTGCCGTGGCCACATCTGCAGTCCCCATGCGTCCTTGCAGCATGCCTAAGGCACGTTCACACAGATGAGCAGGGACCCTGGGCATCTTTCTTTTGGTGTTTTTCAGAGTCAGTAGAAAGGCCTCTTTAGTGTCCTAAGTTTTCATAACTGTGACCTTAATTGCCTACTGTCTGTAAGCTGTTAGTGTCTTAACGACCGTTCCACAAGTGCATGAATTGTTTATGGTTCATTGAACATGCATGGGAAACCGTGTTTAAACCCTTTACAATGAAGATCTGTGAAGTTATTTGGATTTTTACAAATTATCTTTGAAAGACAGGGTCCTGAAAAAGGGACGTTTCTTTTTTTGCTGAGTTTATATTCATCCAGTGTCTGCCATGTTTTTGGATGATGTCATCGCTGCTCCTTGTGCACATGTCACGTTGGTCCATATAAACCAGATTTAAGCACGATATAGTCCATGAATCAGCGTTCCGCGAACCTGAGTAGATTACCTTGAAAACAACAGTCGGACATCCTGGACGCAGTCTCCAGTTCTTTTTAGATCTCAAGGATAACACCACCACACCCAGCCACAACGCCATAAGACCCCAGCCATACCACAACAGCCAACACTGGATCTATATTATCACCCATAACAAAGGCAAGGCTATTTAACTTCTTACATTCTAGTTTTGGGAATTGATTAGTTTGCAGGTAATGACCGTAACACAACAACACATAGCTAGCTAACTATTATAGAACAATTACTGGACAGTACCTCCACATACCGTTTAACCCTCAACAAAAGTCAATCAAATGAATCGATATTGACTGACCAAAACATGGTACCAATTTTAGACTAACACCGTATAACCATGTTGATCAATTCATATGGTCTCTTCAACTAAATGTAGGCCTATAGCCCAATGTATGGAACCGCTGATGGACAATAGAAAATAAAAAGGAGCCTACAGCTTTCTGACTGGCCATCCACGTCCGTGTCCATGTCCTCAGATTCCACGGTAGAGTTGAGTCTCTGGATCTTTGGCTTGATGACAAAAGGACACTCTTTTCTAGACAGGTCCACCTCATGCTGCACAGAGAGACAGAGAGTGAAAGAGGGGGAGGGAGGGAGGGAAAGAAAGAACAATGAGGGAGCGAGAGAGAGGGAAAGAGTTCAGGACTTTGGCACATGGGTGTTCCAGCAGAGACTGAGCAGAGTACAGAGCCCCTAGAGTGCTGCGTCAGGTCCCAGGCAGTGAGGTGCGTCGTCACCCACTCAGGTTATTTATGCAACACATGTATTATTTCCCAAGTGGGTCACAAAGGCTCTCAAAAGCCATTTCCAAGCCCTCTGGCACCAACATGTCAATTTAAACTAATAAAAGCGTTTTGGCCAGGGGCAACAGAGATAGGCAGAGGAGCCTGCCCTGTATCTAGAATGGTAGGTGTGTTAGGGGTATGTGTGTAAAGGACCCTACCTCCAGCCTGCTGATGAAGATGGTAAGGCCGGTATGTGACTGGAAGGCTGCCATGTCCAGGTTGGTAATGAGGTCCACCACTCGAACTGCACGCGTGACAAACGTGATCTGGTCCTGCTCGTCCCCCAGGAACTTGATCACCTACAGAGGAAGGGAGTAAGGGAGGGGAGAGGGAGCTGAGACTGTGCGCATACAAACACTATGGATCAGACCCCCAGACCAAGCCTATTCTTGTCTTAGAAAACAATTAAGCTCCTGTACATGGAGCCTTTTAGAGCAGAAGGGGGCTTAATTGGCGTACCTATGGGGACCATAAGCAGGAAGGATATATTTAGATCTGTTCAGCCTTTATGCAGAGCGAGTGAGTATGCTGGACTGGACATACACACTCTGTGGGCGATCAACAGATCATTCAAATTGTCAGACACCTGCACAGCATACGTACATAGTGAAACCAGGCCGGCTTAGCAGAATAAAAAAGGGTGAGTAGACGACAGGTCAGAGGTGAAAGTGTGTTTCTTTACCTTGAGCAGGGCTTCCATCATCCCACAGGAGACCAGGGCCTCCCCCCCAGCGTCGTAGCTGGCCAGGTGGTAGAGGAAGGAGAACAAAGCAGTGGCAAACTGGTGCGGGTACGGCTCCATCAGAGGGTCTGAGGAGACAAACACCCAACGCAGGTTAGAGGCACAGTCAGGGATATTGAACTCTGTTCAACGGTCACCGCAATTAATTATTTTTGTTGCAGGCCTTTCAGTGCAGTTGCCCATTTGTTTAGGCAGCCTTGCTTCCTAGAGCTGGGTCCATCAGCCTCCACTGGATTCTACTCAGTCACACAGACAGGCATAGTGACAGGAGACCAAAATACCCATCATGTCTTGAAGAATAGTTCTTAAGAGTTTATTTTCAGAACTTAGTACAACAGTCATATCTGACCATAACACCAACTCTGAAGATGTGTTACTCCATTGTTTGCACCTATCTAACTAAGTGGCTCTGGATAAGAGTGTCTGATAAATGGCTCAAATGTAAAGGCTTGTGTTCTCATTGGACTGGCATCAAAATCAGTCCAAGTTCAAATCACTAGACCACTCAGCTAGACCACTCACCGATCATGGCCTGTATGCAGTTGCGCACCAGCACAGGCAGGAAGCCGTGGTAAGAGGCTGTGCCGGTGCAGTCGATGATGTTGGACAGCTTGGGCGTCCTCTCCAGGTGCACTATGGATGTTAAGGTGCGTAAAGACGCTGCCTTTATGTCCTGAGGAAAGAGACAGGGTATTCATGAAACTATAGAACTGCATAGAGGATTACATATAGGCCAAAAGGTATGTTTTCCTCGACTTTCAAGATATCATTATTTCCAGGATTGTCCATGACTGTGGAAACTCTTTAGGTGCATATACAATGCCAAGACAATCATGATTGTATTGTCAAATCTGACCACAAACCACATTGCAATCATATTGTAATGATCACGGTCTTGTATTAGTTACATTAACTACAATCCAGTGACATCTGATACTAGTCTATAATATGACATGATTGCAGTCACAATATTGGCTCCAATTTCACACCTACTATTGGTATGTGACACAGACCCACCAACCCATTAGGGGCAGAGGACAGCAGGATAGAGTGGAAAGGAGAAAGAATGTAATTTCTTACCACAAGCTGTTTGTCTGTAATCTGTAGCACATCTACCAGCTCCTCTATCAAGCCGTTGTAGAGAATACTGTTGGCCGACTCCTGGAGTGCATTGGAGTACACTGTGGAGGGAAAGAACCCCACAATACAATTAGCTACCACGCAAACTCATTTCAAACAGTGATCAACATGTAATGGATGAAATGAATTGACTGCATTAATCCCCAGAGGGGAAATTGGATTTGACACATCAGACAGACAATTCAGACACACAGGTAAACATCTCAGAGACATAAGCACTGATTACCGACTGAACATAGAACTTATAATGGTGGATGTAGAAAAGCACCATGTCATTGGCAGTGAATGATGGTCTGAGAGTCTAGATAAAGCTCTACATAAATCCAATCAATTATAACCTCTTTTTGAACTATATTGAGGCAGCACACACTCCCTCCCTCCCCCTTACCCAGTATAGAGATGGCGTGGAGCCTGGCCTGCACGGCCTGCAATCTCTTCTTGTGGTTGGAGAAGCCATGGGCCAGTCTGATGTGTGTGAACAGCAGAGTCTGCTTGTCTTTAGGGATGTTATACATCACCGTAAGTGACTCCATAATCTCACTGGGACTCTCAGAGATCTGGAAAGACAACATAGAATATCAGGAACATCTGACCATGTCCCAGGACTACCTGACATGAGGACTCCTTGCTGTCCCCAGTCCACCTGGCCATGCTCCTGCTCCAGTTTCAACTGTTCTGCCTTACTATTATTCAACCATGCTGGTCATTTATGAACATTTGAACATCTTGGCCACGTTCTGTTATAATCTCCACCTGGCACAGCCAGAAGAGGACTGGCCACCCCACATATGCTCTCTCTAATTCTCTCTTTCTTTCTCTCTCTCGGAGGACCTGAGCCCTAGGACCGTGCCCCAGGACTACCTGACATGATGGCTCCTTGCTGTCCCCAGTCCATCTGACTGTGCTGCTGCTCCAGTTTCAACTGTTCTGCCTTATTATTATTTGACCATGCTGGTCATTTATGAACATTTGAACATCTTGGTCATGTTCTGTTATAATCTCTACCCGGCACAGCCAGAAGAGGACTGGCCACCCCACATAGCCCGGTTCCTCTCTAGGTTTCTTCCTAGGTTTTGGCCTTTCTAGGGAGTTTTTCCTAGCCACCGTGCTTTTACACCTGCATTGTTTGCTGTTTGGGGTTTTAGGCTGGGTTTCTGTACAGCACTTTGAGATATCAGCTGATGTACGAAGGGCTATATAAATAAATTTGATTTGATTTGATTTGAATTTGGCCTGGGGGACAGGTTGGTTTCTTTAATATGAATGTAGGATCAATGTAAGAAAAGCAGCGAAGTCCTAAACAAATAAAAAAGGTAAATTTACTTCTGTTCAGTCTTCGTTTAAAATCATTAAATGCTCTGAGAAAATAGACAACATTTGTTCCTTACCTTGTCGAGCTGTTCAATGTGAATGTAGTGTAATGTGTTACTGCTGGTCTGTCAGGCAGAGAGAAAGTTCACAAATGGTCAATAAATCCACTCATAACAAGACATGCCTTACTAAAGACCAGGGACATGCATTAGTCGCCCACTAATATTTGTTTTCTGGTAGAGTACAAGGAAATGTGTCAGTATTTACCTTCCTCTCCACTTTGACCTCAGGGCCAGGTTCAGCATAGAACTCAAAGTGCAGTGTGGTGGCACTGGGAGGGTACTTCTGCTCAGGTCACCATTACAGGGATGAGGGATGCCAAGAGAAGAGATGTGGAAGGAGGGGGAAAGAGACAGGTGAAGGATGCAAACAGAGGATAGGTGAGTCGTGGGGGGGTGATAGAAACTAACATCAGTATCATTTGACAGTCAATGGGAAATGTAATCATTACAAAGCAAATGAGCTGATTGGCTGGAGACTGCAAGCCTTTACAGACTGTGACAATGATAAAGGTTCAGCCTCACCGTCATAGGCAGGTCCCTGCAGCACTCAGCCAGACCGAAGCCATTCTCCTTCCCTCCCCAACTCTACAGGGATAACGTCACACATCAGACCACCTATCCAAATCGCTTCATTACCTAGGCTAAATATCAAGGCAAATACATTAACAGAGAATTATTTTTACTCTACTGCTCTATACGGTTGGCCAGTTGGTTTTGAAATACAACACCAAGTGCTAACATCAAAATAAGCTGTGGCTTGCATGTTGAAAACCTGTAAGACTGAAAGCCAAAAACAAACAGCTATGTCACTCATTATCAACGTTTAGTCGGTTTAACATGAACATGCAGAAGAAAAGCATCAACAAGCATGTCTTCATCAGGATATCTGATAACATGTTCTCATTCTGCCACCTGTACAGTACCTCAGCCAGATGTTGGAGGCGTGCCAGCAGAGGGGTCCTCTTGTCAGAGCCCAGTCTGGTGATGTAGTTGGAGCGTTTACTGAACACGTACAGGAGGTTCAGTACAGACAGCACCACCTGCATGTCACATGACGCTAACAGGGTGGTCAAGTGCTGTGAGGAGAGAAAGTGAAAGACTGTTTGGCTCATTCCACCTAGGTTTGTGACAGGTGCATCACCCAGAGAGGAAGAACCAGTTTATTAATTTAACCTTTACTCAGGACACGTTATTGCAATGTGTTTCCTGGATTATTTTACAAAGGCCCCCAAAGCAACACTCTCTGGCAGCAAAACTGTCAATTTAAACCAAGAGGTGAAACTATTTTAGGCAAGTGGGTCCCAACAAAGCTAAGCAGGGAGGCCCACTTCACCCAACCAACAGAAGAGGAAAGCACGTCATTGTGAACAAATGCGTTGTGTCAGAAGGGAGAAAATGTTTAAAGGAAGTGAACAAATGAACTTGTTGTGTCAGAAGGCTCTACTAAACCCTGAGAAAATGTTTAAAGGAAGTGAAAAGGGGAGGCATCCTGAACATGAACTTGTCCAATAAGAAGTGGTCCACAGTTTAATATTCAGTATGCTCTACTAAACCCTGGTCATTGTGTCAACTGAAGAGTGGTCCTACTGTCCCTGGTCATTGTGTCAACTGGAGAGTGGTCCTACTGTCCCTGGTCATTGTGTCAACTGGAGAGTGGTCCTACTGTCCCTGGTCATTGTGTCAACTGGAGAGTGGTCCTACTGTCCCTGGTCATTGTGTCAACTGGAGAGTGGTCCTACTGTCCCTGGTCATTGTGTCAACTGAAGAGTGGTCCTACTGTCCCTGGTCATTGTGTCAACTGGAGAGTGGTCCTACTGTCCCTGGTCATTGTGTCAACTGGAGAGTGGTCCTACTGTCCTGGTCATTGTCCCTGGTCATTGTGTCAACTGGAGAGTGGTCCTACTGTCCCTGGTCATTGTGTCAACTGGAGAGTGGTCCTACTGTCCCTGGTCATTGTGTCAACTGGAGAGTGGTCCTACTGTCCCTGGTCATTGTGTCAACTGGAGAGTGGTCCTACTGTCCCTGGTCATTGTGTCAACTGCAGAGTGGTCCTACTGTCCCTGGTCATTGGTCATTGTGTCCTACTGTCCCTGGTCATTGTGTCAGTGGTCCTACTGTCCCTGGTCATTGTGTCAACTGGAGAGTGGTCCTACTGTCCCTGGTCATTGTGTCAACTGGAGAGTGGTCCTACTGTCCCTGGTCATTGTGTCAACTGGAGAGTGGTCCTACTGTCCCTGGTCATTGTGTCAACTGGAGAGTGGTCCTACTGTCCCTGGTCATTGTGTCAACTGGAGAGTGGTCCTACTGTCCCTGGTCATTGTGTCAACTGGAGAGTGGTCCTACTCCTACCTCTATAGAGCTGTAAAGGTGCCTGGAGAAGCTGTACTCGATGAGCAGGGCGGTGAAGTTGAGCACGGCCAACAGCAGGGCTTTGAGCTGCCCGTTGTCCGGCCGGTCACACACCAGCAGCCAGGACATGTTTTCCACCGTCTGGCCCGCGTCACACAGGATCCCATCGAAACGGTCCAGCAGGTCCACCCAGTGGTACAGCTCACACTGGAGAAGATAGGGGCAGGTGAGGACTCAAGAAATCACTTTAGATAGAGCTAACATTCTGCTGATTCAGCATCAACACCTGGGCCATGTTCAGCAGACAAACGTTGTGGAACTTTACAGATAAAAAGGTCATGAATATAGCTGTTACATGTCAGAGGATAGTTTGTTCTACAGCCCTGGTGAACGAGGATATATCCCCGGTGACGCTAATTCAGGGTCATGTCAGTATAATACAGTGCTTGTTTCCCAGACCCAGATTAAGCCTGGTACTGGACTAAAACGCCTAATATTAAATCGAGGAGGAAGCTTAAAACGGTTCAGAGAAACCTGAAACGTTCCTTAAATTGGTTCTGAGAAATCTGAAACATTTCTATACATTTACCTGATCAGGTAAAGTAATCCCTATGAATGAAATTGTGATATAATACAAAGAATGAACATCACATTAACTAATCATTTGTTATGTGCCTCTCCCTCCTGCTCACCTTGCCAATATTCCAGGTCTTGATGTGCTGCAGCTCCAACAGCAGTTGCTCGTCGCGGCATCCCTTAAGCTTCTCTATGAGCGTCCTGCAGTCCGCAGGCTGTGAGGAAGAGAGGGCGAGACTGTAAAGGATGTAGAGTGCAGGCCCAGGTCCAACAGGGACTACAGACAGAGACAACATTGAGATGCATACTCACAGCTTCAGTGGGGGTTTTCTTTAACTTGCTTCTGTCAACCTTCATTGTCAATAGCTTCTATCTGATGCGCCTGTTGGAATGCAGAACATAATAGATTAAAATGCATGTGTGTTTCAATGGAAATTGGGCTGTTGTGTATAGTTGCAAATGTAGGCCTTACATCTAATCTAGCAACAACAAATGAAGTTAAATAGTAGATGGTAAGTTTAATTCATTTCAGACTGAAATGGAGCTTATGCAATGGGGTATTTTTGAGAAGAAAAAATATATACAAGTGTCACTTACAGTTAAGTAATTTGGCAATACCCACTTAACAGCATGTTTCATTCACAATGCCTAAAACAGGAGAAAGACAGTCATTCACACTATAAAGATAAAGGCATTATGAAAGACTGCAAAATGTTTTATCCTGTGTCAAGGCACTAATTTCCGTACAAGCCTTTCAACACTTGTAAGGGAGAGAATAGTGAGAAGTTTAAAATAAACTTGTCTAACCCTAACTTACACATTTAGACATTAGGCCCTAATCAAAAAAACATTCCTCCCTTGAAAAATGGGTTTCTCTTGTCCAACCAGGGGTCGTGTTAATGCAGAATTCTGCGTTTGTCCATGAGGAAAAAAGATAATGCATAAGAAACATCTTGCTGCATTTTGTAAACACGTATCTATAACGCTTCTCATTGTAATTTCTGCTCTGCAGAAGACTACTTTGACACTTCAGTTGCACTTCAATCGGATGAGATCTATCAGCAGACAGCTGATGTCTAGCTACTTTTCTGTGGTGCGTGTCTTGGTGTAGCCTCAAGTGAAATGCAAGATTAATTTCAAGCAAAACATTAGGAAATGTAGCTGGCTGCATTATTTTTTATGATAAACAGAAATATGGCCATTTTTCATTGTAAGCTCATTTACTTGTGTGGCTACTAGCCAAATAGCATTGCACTTCTGTTGTCATCTTGTGAAAATCAAGCTATTTAATGCCGAATGTGTTGCAATAATGTATTTTCTGTGTTATAAAAACACAGGTGAAATGGTTTAAAATGCAGATTTTTTGGGATGGTCCTGGTTTGAAAACGTATTTTTCTGAACTCGAACACAGACAGAACAACCAAGGAGGGCCTAGCTAGGAAAATCTATTTGCTCAGTGGTGCAGATTCAAATCATGTAGCCTATACAATTAGGTAACAGTCTGGACACAGCTTCTGAGCAAGACAGCCAATTGTGGGTTCAAAAGTATAGGCCTAAGGACAATTGCGCATCCACACAGTTCCAATCAATACAATGTTGAGAAACATGGCACATTTCCACCAGTATATCTCGGAGCAACTTACTATCAAACATGGGTCATTATCACATTATCTCTCTAAGGCTTTGTTCACGACAAACCCCAGACAAATCAGAAAGACTGTTGCCAGCTACCCTCAACCTGTTTGCAATTGACTGGATTCGGGGGGTTTGCTCAGCTGGTTCCAAGCATTTGAAAACCTTGCTGATACAATCTCTTGATGAACAAGCAAACTAATATATTAGCTATATTAATCTACATTACAACATAACTGAATATAGCTGAAAGATTCACGAACAGAACTAGTCAAAAACATCACACGTTACCAGTTTAATGTCTCTAACCTGTCCATAAAAGTGCTTTAAAAGCATTTAACCTACAATGAATGTTCGCCAATAGACCGCAGAATCTAAACGTCGCAATTGGCTAACTAACGTTATCAAAGTTACTACATTGAACAACAACGTGACTATACGGCCAACTAACGTTAGCTATCTAGCGAACATTGACGTTCTCTACATACCGCGGTCATACTCAACGTAACCAAATTAGCTAGCTAGTCTAACACCAGACAAGCATGTTCCTATCCAAAAACAAAGCAGGCGTTATCAAATAAAGCATACACGAAAAGAGCATCAACCGAATGGTAGTTAGGCAACTGTTAGCTAGCTAACATTACTGTAGCAGGCTAGCTACTGCGGTAAGGATATTATTAGCTAGCTAATAAAAAAAAGGGGAGTTCACTAGCTAACGGGGCTAACTGGCTAATGGATAAAAAAAGTCGGTTAGTTCGCTAAACTGTAATAATACATATGTATTGCATACCTCATCGAAAGAACAAGAGTAAATTCTCGTTAAGCCCAAGTGTCCGGGTAGGAGGTTAGTTAGCAGCTAGTTAGCCAGTTCCCCACTGTCACCCAGCTAGCTAACTAGCTATTTCAATCAATATTGCTTTTGAGGATGTCAACACACATCGAATACTCGAGGCAATAGCAAATAAGACGTATCTAACGAAAAGTGTGTTAAACTAGCTAGCAAATTAACAAGCTATGCTAATCCTAGCAATGACAAGTTGAGAGATTCAACCGTCGCTACCGCGAGTATTTTCCTCATTCCTCAAACGGTTCAACACGCCGTTAAATCTAGCGCCCGGCAGCAGTAGGCCTCACAAGAAGCCCGTCCTCTCCTGCCCTGCATCCGTACCAATACACAAACCGTTCACACAACTCGCTAGCTGGCTGGCAACAGTCACACCCGACCAGACGTGAACGAATCAGTCGTTTATGTTTTACCATACCTCCTCCCAAAATATTATGCTTAAAGTGGATAAAAAGACGCTCTTTTACTTACCGCGCTGGCTAGCCGGTTGGTTGGTTAGCTAGCCGAAACGTTTAATAACCAGCTGAATCATTCCCCCATACGGACCTAACGTGACAGCGAGTTGGTGGTGTATTTCAGTTTTAGTTCATCAAATTTGCGTAGCTAGTTAGTACCTGTGATAGGAGATGGGCGTTAATTTCTCCATCCCTCTAAAACATGTTCATATTTTGTGTGGGAATATCTGCTGCAAGTTTCTATACAAAAGTTAAATACAAATATCTCAATGTTTTCCATTGTAACAGCAGAAACATTTAGGATTTGAATTCCTGTGTGTTACTCAGCATAAAAAAATACTTTGGGGTGAAGATTATTTTCCCCCACATTAAGTATTACTTTCTGACAACAGTAACTATCAAAACACCCTCTATGGCCTTTTATAGAGTACTGACACACATTTTATTAAGCCCCTATCCAGCAACCACAAAATCTCAGCAACCAAATTGTGCATATATTGTCTTTATCATAAGAGTTGAATCTATAGATCTTCTAGTAACACAAGTCATTATCCATCCACCTTGTAACTAGAGTAACATTATCCTCTGAATAAACTGAAGGTGCCAACGCAGACAGAGCTCATCTCAACTATCGTTTAGCAAGCAACACTTCATAAATGTAAAACATCAGCAGGTGAGCAAACATACTTTTGGCATTTTGACAGGAAATCCTGTCTGTCTATGTATACATCTCAAATCTAGTAAAATGTATTAGATGAACGCAATTAAAACTGTTGGGTTCTCTTCTATTTGCCAAAGCAAAGCAATTGCAGCATTAAGGTGAGGCCAGACTGGCCCGTTAATTTGATTTGTATTCGTGAATTCAAATGCTTTCACAATGGGAGCCGCAGCTGAGATGATCAGTCCATATCCTTACAATTTCAGTGGTTTCCTCTATATGTATCCTTGGCCTATTATTAGTATTGGCCAAGAATGTATTTCCCCCCTTCAGCCAATTAGTAAAGAGGGCATTTTATACTTCATACACGGACCAAAATACATAGATTCTAAATGTTGTCCATTCTCCACGTACAGTCTGTCTGGCCTCAACCATAGGGCGTTTTCACACATAATTCTGAGCTATAGTTCAAATCAGAGTTAGATTATTTGTTACATTGTATTTTCCCCCCACAATTTGGTCCGGTTGGTTTCACATTGCAAAATGTCAAACAAGCTAAAAGGCCTAAACAAAATCATGTGTTCATGCTAGTAATTAGTTTATTTTGCACAAAATGCTCACGTTAAATCCAATTATGATTATCATGAAATTAAGGATCACTTGCACCCCAAGCTTCATATTAATTTGGCCTTCCAAGAATAACAGGAAATAGCATAATAGCTGCTCTAACTGAAGTGAAAAGGCTATATTCAGTAGCCAAAATCCCCAGGATATGAAATTACGATGATGTATCCATTTCAAACAATCGCAGTCAAACAACCAATAATATAGCTCGCCTCTGGTTATTTTCCTGTGTTTGGTCCAGACTGCTTTCTCACCTGGCGCGAACCGCATCACTGCACAAATGGAATCGGACTGTGACCACCCTTTTTGAGAGAACCATGGTGCGTTGTTTAGTGCGCTTCGCAGTGCAGATAGTTTCGACTGGTGTGAACACTAACCAAACTAAAAGTGGTAAATGAACTCAACAATTTTGTGTGAAAGCCTCCTTAGAGCCCTGCAGCAAGAAGGATAACCACACTATGTGACAAGAGGATGTCAGAGGGCAAACAATGGTCTCTCGAAGACAGTGGAATACATAAAAGCAAATCACTGGAAGAATCTCGATCTGCTGCTGTTTGTCTGACATCAATTAGACTGCATCGCTATTCAAATAGCTTTCTGATGGCCACAATGCTTTTAGCTACAATTCAAAGTCAAATGAAACATGTTGTAAGTATACAATATTCTCAAGTTCATCCCCTAATTATTTTAGTTTGATAAATAGCATAATAAAATGATGACAGAAGAACGACAACTTTGTTAGAAGAGATTAATACTTATTGTAAATTATAGTAGTTTACAATACTACCAGTAGTTGGTACATACCAGAAACTGCTTTGGTTCACTAGTGTCACCATCATTTCCTCCTCCTTAGCATTGTTTTGTCTGGTCTCCTAAAACAATCTGAGAGCCTAAAAACAAGCACATCTATTGAGCAAAATGTTGTTGTTGTTTTTAGACAGCTGGGCTCCTAAGGGGACATACCAAACCTATAGCTGAACAAAAAACAACTAATACAATGGTTGGCCTACCTATTGGAATGAAGCTGAAGGATATGAGGGAACTGTCATGGATGGGGCAGCAGGTGGTTGCTAGTGGTTAGAGCATTGGGCCGAAAGGTTGCTAGATAGAATCCCCGAGCTGACAAGGTAAAAATCTTTCTGCCCCTGAACAAGGCAGTTAACCCACTGTTCCTAGGCCATCATTGTAAATAAGTGACTTGCCTAGTTAAATAAAGGTTAAAAAAAAAAAAATGGAAAAGCAAATGGAATATTGTAAGGCCGTTTGTGAAACTGGATGAAATCTCATCATGAGAAATGTAAAAAAGACTGGGCTTATTAATAATCAAATATGAAAAACTCAAATGTTACTGACTATTCATACAATGTCAACAATATAAAATGTTATTTCGAATCCAATGGGCTGATCTGACCTAAATCAACCTCTACTTACTAGTAATAACTGAATGTGTGCTGGCTGTTCTGAATACCATTTCTAGGATCTCCTCGTAAAACAAACGACCTGTCAATCAAAATACCGGCATAATGTGATGTCCAGCGCTAGCTAGCCTAGTAACTCGCTAGCCTCTTTATATTGGTGTCGGTTTTCTGCTAAACTTTCATCCGCAATCTCGACTAGCTCCTCGACGAGTAGTAGTTAGTTGTAACGGGATATCTGATTATCTGCCGCTGAGGTTAGTGTTTACATGGTTAATCGACTAACTCATTGTAAATCTCAAAGCAAAGGGCATCTGCCTCTTACAAAATGCCTTTACCCTATACAAAATGCAGGAAACATAGCAAGCTAGGTTAGCTAGCTTTTCAGAAAACACGCAAGCTGCAGTGTGTTTGTTGTGCGTGTATAGCGCACCGCAACGACAGAGTTTATTCAAATTATTTTTGCCACAGTGGTTTTTCACTCAGTGGGACCAAAGAGAAAACTCTGGTGGGACTATGTATGCATGGTCCATGGCTAAATTAATAATGGCGGTTCACACAGCAGAATGTCCGTATTTTAGCCTAAAACGACGCGCATTTCAGACCCCTGCTTAGCACTATCAAACCAATATGAACCCTTTTTAAAGACTCCTAATTTCAAAAATTCATCATACTAGAGCCCAATGTTAACGAAGATATGCATATAGTTGCTTACCTTAGATGCGTGTAAATTTCACTTCTCCATCTTGCACTAGCGAGCTGGGTAGGTTTGAATCTCGCGAGAACAACTGCGCTTCCTACGTAAGCTAGGGGCTTTCTGGCGAGGCAGGAGAGAACGACTGCCCCCCATGTCATTGAAGCCATGGAAGTTCACGGTCGACCGCGGTACTGCAGGCATTGTTAGCGGCAAACATGATCCCCGTTATAGTGAATGGAAAATGGCAAACTTCGTGTAAAGAACAACATGTTTAGAAGACAATCATGGTACTGTTGATAAAAGGATATGTAGAAGGGTGAGCCGGTTAAGGATCGATTCAGACAAGGTGGTAGATTAGAATAGCAATTCTTTACAGTACCAATAGTTGCTTCTAATACACCAGATGTATGTCCTTCAAACGATGATTTAAAAAGTTACATACAGAAGTTATAAGGATAATTTAGGTGCTAATGGCAGCATGCAGTACCCCAGTCGACCTTCAATTTGAGTTAGACAATGAGAGGTGGCAGCACTGAGCTAGCCTGTAACGTCACTTCCCGGAGTAGCTCAAAATGCGCATGTTCTTCTTCAGTGGGGTTTAACCGCGGTTGGCATCCAATATGTTGCATTACTGCCCCCAACTGAACAGTAGTATATAGAGCCATTACAATTTGTGATACAACATGGGAAAATGGAACTACTACTCATTACCCTACTAACTAACTAACTAACTAACTAACTAACTAACTAACTAACTAACTAACTAACTAACTAACTAACTAAAACTAACCCAAAATACCCTTTTCCAGTACACGACACACTGACATTACGCATAGATGCGCGCGGCAGTAAGAAAGCCATCACCATCTGCACCCATTCAACAAAGGCTAGGTTTACATTTTTATTATTTCTAAACATAACTTTTTGTGGTTCTCATATTCTTACAGTGATGTTTTAATTTGAAGCCATATTGCTGAATGGTTCTGAATGGCACCAAAAAATCGCTAAGGATCATGGTGGAAGTGGCCTTAACTAGTAAAGGATCATGGTGGAAGTGGCCTTAACTAGTAAAGGATCATGGTGGAAGTGGCCGTAACTAGTAAAGGATCATGGTGGAAGTGGCCTTAACTAGTAAAGGATCATGGTGGAAGTGGCCTTAACTAGTAAAGGATCATGGTGGAAGTGGCCGTAACTAGTAAAGGATCATGGTGGAAGTGGCCTTAACTAGTAAAGGATCATGGTGGAAGTGGCCTTAACTAGTAAAGGATCATGGTGGAAGTGGCCGTAACTAGTAAAGGATCATGGTGGAAGTGGCCGTAACTAGTAAAGGATCATGGTGGAAGTGGCCTTAACTAGTAAAGGATCATGGTGGAAGTGGCCTTAACTAGTTTAGGATCATGGTGGATGTGGCCGTGTTGTCGTTTTCATCCTGCCTGAGAGAGTCAACCCAGAAAGACAGTGGAAGAAAGAGGCCCAATTTGGCGGAAAATCTGTCTCCCTCCAGCAGGTGACGTTAATGCATAAATTGTTGCAAGTGTACTGATATAAGTAGGACACGTGATATCCCGGCAACTTGGAGAAAAAAACACTTTATATCGGAATTGTCTCGAGATGGCTATGCATATTCATGGCATAAGGCTAGTAAGATAGCATCTCTCTCTATTGAATACAGGCGGTTGACTTCAACAACCCTCATCGAATATTGAAAAAAGGATTACAATAATGAGATGTATCCACCAATCCAAAGAAAGGATTGGCCTATAGGGAGGAGGTCAGATACCTGGCTGTGTGGTGCCAGCACAACAACCTCTCCCTCAGGACTGACATTACGCATAGATGCGCGTGGCAGGACTACAGGAAAAGGAGGGCCGAACTCGCCCCCATTCACATCGACGGGGCTGCAGTGGAGCGGGTCTAGAGCTTCAAGTTCCTTGGTGTCCACATCACCAACGAACTATCATGGTTCAAACACACCAAGACAGTTGTTAAGAGGGCATGACAACTCCTATTCCCCCTCAAGAGACTGAAAAGATTTGGCATGGGTCTCCAGATCCTCAAAAACTTATACAGCTGCACCATCGAGAGCATCCTGACTTTTCAAAAACTCCAGCCACCCAAGTCATAGACTGTTCTCTCTGCTACAGCACAGCAAGTGGTACCAGAATGCCAAATCTCGGTCCAAAAGGCTCCTTAACAGCTTCTACCCCCAAGCCATTAGACTGCTGAACAATGAATCAAATGGCTACTTGGACTATTTGCATTGACCCCCCCTGCTACTACTGCTACTCACTGTTTATTATCTATGCATAGTCACTTTGCTCCTACCTGTAAAGTACCAGTCAAAAGTTAAGGGTTTTTCTTTATTTTTACTATTTTCTACATTGTAGAATAATAGTGAAGACATCAACACTATGAAAGAACACTCACAAATAACAATCATGTAGTAACCAAAAAAGTGTTAAAGTAATCTAAATATATTTGATATTCTTCAAAGTAGCCAACCCTTGTATTGATCACAGCTTTGCACACCCTTGGCATTCTCTCAAGCAGCTTCATGAGGTAGTCACCTGGCAGTAATTTCAATTAACTGTAATAAACGATGCTGGAGATGAGAAGCAGGTACGGGGAGTCAACATTTATTCAAGAACAGACAGGTATCGAGACAGGAACAGCGTCAGCACACGGGTAAACAACGACAAACAACAATTCAGGAGGAAATTAGGGAAGGCAGGTGTGCGTAATGCTGGGGAGCATGGCGCCTTGAGCGCCAGGGAGGGGGAACGGGGGCAGGCATGACATTAACAGGTGTGCCTTGTTAAAAGTTAATTTGTGGTAGCCTAGGGTGGTCTAGTGGTCTAAGCCACAGCCTCCGATGCACATATACCGCTGCAGCATGGCTTGGAGTCCTGCCCACTGCAAATTTCAGCACACTCTCTCCTATGTCTTTCCCACTGTCTCTATCCAATAAAGCATACAAATGTTTAAAAATATATATATATTAAAAACAAAGTTCATTTGTGGAATTTCTTTCCTTTTTAATGTGTTTGAGACAATCAGTTGTGTTGTGACAAGGTAGTGGTGGTATACAGAAGATAGTCCAAATTATGGCAAGAACAACTCAAATAAACAAAGAGAAACGACAGTCCATCATTACTTTACGACATGAAGGTCAGTCATTGCAGAACATTTCAAGAACTTTGAAAGTTTCTTCAAGTGCAGTCGCGAAAACCATCAAGCACTATGATGAAACTGGCTCTCATGAGGACCGCCACAGGTAAGGAAGACCCAGAGTTACCTCTGGTGCAGAGGATAAGTTCATTAGCATTAACTGCACCTCAGATTGCAGCCCAAATAAATGCTTCACAGAGTTCAAGTAACAGACACATCTTAACATCAACTATTCAGAAGAGACTGCGTGAATCACGCCTTCATGGTCGAATTGCTGCAACGAAACCAATACTGAAGGACACCAATAAGAGACATGCTTGGGCCAAGAAACACGAGCAATGAACAGTAGACTGGCGGAAATCTGTCCTTTGGTCTGATGAATCCAAATTTGAGATTTTTGGTTCCAACCACCATGTCTGTGAGACGCAGAGTAGGGGAACAGATGATGATGTGTGGTTCCCACCGTGAAGCATGGAGGAGGTGGTGTGATGGGGTGTGGGTGCCTTTCTGGTGACACTGTTGGTGATTTATTTAGAATTCAAGGCACACTTAACCAACATGGCTACCACAGCATTCTGCAGCGATACGCTATTCCATCTGATTTGCGTGTAGCGGGACTATAGTTTATTTTTCAACAGGACAATGACCCCAAACGCACACCCAGGCTGTGTAAGGGCTATTTGACCAAGAAGGAGAGTGATGGAGTGCTACATCAGATGACCTTGCCTCCACAATCACCCGACCTCAACACAATTGAGATAGCTTGGGATGAGTTGGACCGCAGAGTGAAGGAAAAGCAGCTAACAAGTGCTTAGCATATGTGGGGACGACTTCAAGACTGTTGTAAAAGCATTCCTCATGAAGTTGATTGAGAGAATGCCAAGAGTGTGCAAAGCTGTCATCAAGGCAAAGGGTGGCTACTTTGAAGAATCTAAAATCATTTTTTAAATGATTTGTTTAACACTTTTTTGGTTACTACATGATTCCATATGTGTAATTTCATAGGTTTGATGTCTTCACCATTGTTCTACAATATCTCTGATGGGTGGTCGAATGTTCGTGGGCAAGAAATAATGAACTACATCTCCACCCTTCAAATAGTATAATGCAAGAGCACAGACACAAGGGACAACAGACACACTGGTCTCAACATTGCATCAATGATCTTGGACCACAGAAGGTATTTGCACTCGTGACAGACAATGCTGCGAACATGAAGGCTGCTTGGTCTAAAGTGGAGGAGTCTTAACCTCACATCACACCCATTGGCTTTGCTGCTCATGCATTGAATCTGCTCCTCAAGGACATCATGGCACTGAAAACAATGGATACACTCTAAAAGAGAGCCAAGGAAATGGTTAGGTATGTGAAGGGTCATCAAGTTATAGAAGCAATCTACCTCACCAAGCAAAATGAGAAGAATAAGAGCTCCAAATTGAAGCTGCCCAGCAACACCCTTTGGGGTAATGTTGTCATCATGTTTGACAGTCACCTGGAGGGGAAGGAGTCTCTCCAAGAAATGGCCATATCACAGTCTGCCGATATGGACAACCCCATCAGAGGATCCTCCTGGATGATATATTTTGGGAGAGAGTGGTAAGCAGCCTGAAACTCCTGAAACCAATAGCAGTAGCCATTGCACGGATTGAGGGAGACAATACCATCCTGTCTGATGTTCAGACTCTGCTTGCAGATATAAGATAATAAATCTGTACTGCCCTGCCAACTTCACTGTTGCTCCAAGCAGTGGAAACTGCAGTTCTGAAATACATCAAAAAGTGTGAAAATTTCTGCCTGAAGGCCATGCATGCTGCAGTGTACATGTTGGACCCCAAGTATGCTGGCAAAAGCATCCTGTCTGGTGCAGAGATCAACAAGACATATGGTGACATCACTACTGGGTCTCGCCACCTTGACCTGGATGAGGGCAATGTTCTTGGCAGTCTGGCGAAATACACTTCCAAGCAAGGGCTTTGGGATGGAGATACAATATGGCAGTCATACCAACGTAACTCATCAGCCACCTGGTGGAAGGGACTTTGTGGATCTGAGGCTCTTTCCCCTGTTGCCTCCATCATCCTCCAAATCCCACCAACATCAACCACCTCAGATCGCAACTGGTCCTTGTTTGGGAACACACACACCAAAGCACGCAACAGGCTGACCAATACAAGGGTTGAAAAATTGGTGGCCATCCGGGCAAATTTGAGGCCTTTTGAGGCTGACAATGAACCATACTCAACAAGGTTGGAAAGTGACAGTGAAGATGAGGCCTCAGAGTCTGATGTTCAAGTGGTGGACATTGAGGAGGTCCAGGGAGAAGACATTGAAGCCTGAGAGAAAGACAACCAAAGCTTTAGTTTCTAGACTATCATTTTATTTCACCATTATTTAACTAGGTATGCCAGTTGCGAACAAGTTCTCATTTACAACTGCGACCAAGATAAAGCAAAGCAGTGCAACACAAACAACAACACAGAGTTAGACATGGAATAAACAAACATACAGTCAATAATACAATAGAAAAAAGTCTATATACAGTGTGTGCAAATGAGGTAGGATAAGGGAGGGAAGGCAATAAATAGGCCATAGTGGGAAAATAATTACAATATAGCAACTAAACGCTGGAGTGATGAATGTGCAAGTAGAGATACTGGGGTGCAAAGGAGCAAAATAAATAAAATAAATAACAGTATGGGGATGAGGTAGTTGGATGGGCTATGTACAGGTGCAGTGATCTGTGAGCTGCTCTAACAGCTGATGCTTAAAGCTAGTGAGGGAGATATGAGTCTCCAGCTTCAGTGATTTTTACAGTTCGTTCCAGTCATTGGCAGCAGAGAACTGGAAGGAGAGGCGGCCCGAAGGATGAATTGGCTTTGGGGGTGACCAGTGAAATATACCTGCTGGAGCGTGTGCTACGGGTGGGTGGTACTATGGTGACCAGTGAGCTGAGATAAGGCGGGGCTTTACCTAGCAAAGACTTATAGATGACCTGGAGCCAGTGGATTTGGCAACGAATATGAAGCGAAGGCCAGCCAACGAGAGCATACAGGTCGCAGTGGTAGGTAGTATATGGGGCTTTGGTGACAAAGGGGATGCCACTGTGATAGACTGCATCCAATTTGCTGAGTAGAGTGTTGGAGGCTATTTTGTAAATGAGCTGCACAGTATTGTCTCTTATCGATGGCAGTTATGATATTGTTTAGGACCTTGAGCGTGGCTGAGGTGCACCCATGACCAGCTCGGAAACTAGATTGCATAGCGAAGAAGGTACTGTGCGATTCGAAATGGTTGGTGATCTGTTTGTTAACTGGGCTTTCGAAGACCTTAGAAAGGCAGGGTAGGATAGATATAGGTCTGTAGCAGTTTGGG
Source organism: Oncorhynchus gorbuscha (assembly GCF_021184085.1). Classification (NCBI taxonomy): domain Eukaryota; kingdom Metazoa; phylum Chordata; class Actinopteri; order Salmoniformes; family Salmonidae; genus Oncorhynchus; species Oncorhynchus gorbuscha. The sequence goes on from NC_060175.1 coordinate 95,471,118, forward strand.
TCTAGAGTGTCTCCTCTTTTGAAGAGGGGGATGACCGCAGCAGCATTCCAATCTTTGGGGATCTCAGACTAAACAAAAGAGAGATTGAACAGGCTAGTAATAGGTGTTGAAATAATTTTGGCGGATCATTTTAGAAAGAGAGGGTCCAGATTGTCTAGCCCGGCGGATTTGTCGGGGTCCAGATTTTTCCGCTTTTTCAGAACATCAGCTATCTGGATTTGGGTGAAGGAGAAATGGGGAGGCTTGGGCGAGTTGCTGTGGGGGCTACAGGGCTGTTGACCGGGTTAGGGGTAGCCAGGTGGAAAGCATGGCCAGCCGTAGAAAAATGCTTATTAAAATTCTCAATTATCATACATTTCTCGGCGGTGACAGTGTTTCCTAGCCTCAGTGCAGTGGGCAGCTGAGAGGAGGTGCTCTTATTCTCCATGGACTTTACAGTGTCCTAGAACTTTTGGGAGTTTGTGCTACAGGATGCAAATTTCTGTTTGAGAAAGCTAGCCATTGCTTTCCTAACTGCCTGTGTATATTGGTTCCATTTTACCATGTATGTTGAAAAATGTTTTTGGGAGATTCGATGGATCATTGGGGATCATTCAATATTCCCTTTCTTTTTTTTCCAGTTAAATCATCTCAAGTGAAGAGTCAACTCATTTAATTAAAGTTCAATTCATAACTAAATTGTTTTTTACATTTCTATTGTAAGGATTTAATCATTTGCAATTATGTCTACTTATGATAAAGGTTTATGTTTCTGCCTCCATATATGATAAATATATCCAATGCAAAAAGCATCTACATTTAAATGATATGAATATTAATTTGCATATATTCCTGTTCATTCCCTTCTCTGAATATTCCCCAAAATGTGCAACCCTAGGTAGGACGAAATATATTTAAATAGTGGAGGAGGGTGGTGTTATTCTTTATAATTTTATTTCTTTCTTTCTTTTTGTGAGTGTAGTGGTAGATGGTGGGATAATTTTTTAAAGCAACGTAAAGCAGTCTAGTAGGTGGCGGTAATGCAACATTAATAGAATGCCAACCGCGGATAAACCTCATCGACGAAGAACAGACCAGGGCTTTTGGCACCGCTAGGTTGCTACACAGCAGAGTTGGTCAGACACTTGGGGGTGCCTGTCCTATAGTCCGCCACAGTGTACGTGTCAAAATACCAATAAATAGCTGGAAATGGTTCCATTCATTTTTCACATTGTGAATCAATTTAAACAATTTAATTGTGCATTTGGTGTAGGCTTACCTTAGCGTGATGTTTTGTTAGCTGTGTGATTCTCTCGGACAAGGTGAGTTGTATCGATATATTCGACAATATTTTATTTTAAAAAATGTGCAATGCTAATTATTGATAAAAGTGGCCTTGACCGAGAGAGATTTTTGGCAGTTATCAAAACGTCTAACCAAGATAAGTCTACACGAAACACAGACCTTAAAGTAGTTCTAAAATCGCAGATGGAAAAATAAATACAAAGATTTACATGGACTTTCCTACCTACCTTTCCTACCTATCTCTCCGATTTGGTCCTGCACTGCATACGTACACGTATGCTACCGTCACTAGATGCAGGCTTCCTTATGCAACATTTTAGTGACAAAACAATCAGTAGAGTTAACTTGTATTTTTTATTTGGTACATGGGAATTTAACCGCAAAAGTTGTGCTTCCCTACTTCTTCACGCAGACTTTTCTCCGCAACAAGTGAAATTGATGGAAAATGCGCATATTTTATATTCGCATGAAAATGTTTGTTACGCTGTTTTTTAAAACCAAAATTCCCCACCAAAACAGGCTGAAATATCAGGCGATCTTTTTAAAACAGCTCTTATATTAAAAAGGGCAATATCATAATTTATTATTTCACAGGATTATTACACCATCATAGTATTGAAATATAAATACAGTCCCTTCAGAAAGTATTCACACCGCTTGACCTTTTCCTGTGTTTGGTTGTTTTACAGCCTGTATGTAAAATGTACTAAATTGAAATGTTTTCGTGTGTAGATAGGTAAGATAAAAGACAGCTATTTAATCTATTTTGAATTCAGGCTGTAACAAACAAATGTGGAATAAGTCAAGGGGTATGAATACTTTCTGAGGACACTAAATGTCTGCTAAATGGCATATATTATTATTATATTATAAAATCTTATGACTGCACTGGGCCTTATTGAATAAATCTTTAGAATCAAATAGTTACTTTATTGCCCATCTTGTGACACACACAAAGACTTACAGGGTCAGCCACAGAGCAGCTCCTCTGGATGGAGAGCAGTTTGGGGATTAAGTCCCTTGCTCAAGGGCACAACGACAGGAAATGGTATCTTAGTGCTGATATAGGATCAGTTTAGCCTTTTAGATAAGATTATATGGGACAGGAGAAACTTAAATCAGCACACTTCGTGAATATGAGCCCAGCAGCCCTCGGGTTGCCAACTTGAGTCCGGTCTTAGAAACAATTCCTCAGTAATTATGAAGAGTCTGACAATCACATGGAAACATATGACTGAGCTTTGAAAGTATATGATTTAATTCCACATAATGTGAAAATTCAAGCTCTCTGAAAACCAGATGGATAATCACCTAACATTTAAATCAGTACATGGAATACAAATGCTATTGAAATAGGTAGAAATGCTATAGGAAGAGGGAAAAAAATGTACGTCCAACTACATGTAAAGAATTGGTGTTTAATACAATGCAAAATGTTCCTTGTTTTAATATCATTACAATAATAGCAGTCAGAACCATTAATCTTGAACATACAGTTGAGATTGATGTGCGTTTCAGTGTCGCCACCATCTGTCCAGCTATGAAGCTTTTAAACTGGTAGAAGACAGATCTGAGTTGAAACACTATTTCTAATGGTTCAAATAATTTAAGCGTTTGCTTCAGCCTGCCTGGAGTGACAGGTCTGGTGGGACTTCTATTGGTTTCACTGCAACAGGCAAGCTCAATCGAGCACAGCTAAAGTATTTTGAATGATTTCAAATAGTGTTTTAACCCAGGTGTTTTAACCCAGGTATGCAGAGAAAAGAGTAGTAAAACAAACAATGTAACAGTACTGGCCCAATAAAAAGGTTGTACTATTTTGGTCTTGTATACTCAGGTTGTACAAATGTACAACACATTTCACACAACTGTTGTGGTACGTTTTTTTTTTTTTAGCACAGAAATGATTACAGAAGTGATGTGGAGAAACTTTGTACAGACAAAATCTGTGGTATATCACACAACCATTCTGTTAAAATGCCTACATCAGTAGTACAACATGAGTGAGTACAGGGCCTTTTTGGTACTGGTGAACAACTGCAGGCCACACAAATAATAAGAAAAGGGAAGTATATGTCCTCTAGGTCAATGCTTTTCACATCTAACAGATACATTGACAAGAGTACATATTATTCATACTAAATGATAACATAAGGGAAACAGATAAAACAATAAGAGCAGAGCTACTGAGAACAAACTTCATTATAAACTGGGTGGTTCCAGCCCTAAATGCAGATTGGCTGAAAGCCAAGATATATCAGACTATACCACAGGTATGACAAAGAAATTAAAAAAAACTTTTTACTGTTCTAATTACGTTGGTAACCCGTTTATAATAGCAATAAGGCACCTCAGGCGTTTATGGTATATGGCCAATATACCACGGCTAAGTGCTGTGTCCAGGCACTCCGCGTTGCGTCATGCGTAAGAACAGCCCTTGGTCGTGGTATATTGGCCATTGAGACCACACCCCCCGAGGTGCCTTACTGCCATTATAAATTGGGTGGTTCGAGTCCTGAATGCTGATTGGCTGACAGCCATGGTATATCAGACTATATACCACAGGTATGGCAAAACATGTATTTTTAGTGCTCTAATTACATTGGTAACCACTTTATAATAGCAATAAGGCAACTTGTGGGTTTGTAGTATATGACCTATATACCGCGGCTACTCCACGTCGCGTCATGCTTAAGAACAGCCCTTTGCAGTGGTATATTGGCCATATACAACACCCCCTCGGGCCTTACTGCTTAATTATAACACAACCAACTAAAACAGAATGACAATTATTACTGCATACAAATAAAAAAAACAATACTTTAGACTATTGCATACAGTTCTCCAAATGACATTTATTTTATACAAGGTATGTTAAGAAATACTTCCTTTGAACTATATAAAAACAAAATTCAAACAATTATGTACATTTCAGAATCATTATCAAATCCATAGCTTCCCGACTTCAATATCCTTAGATAAAACTACAACTCTGCATGTCTAAATGTGTAGCACGTTCTTTAAATAAAACACATTCTACGTCTCTGTCCCAAACAGCACCCTATTCCTGAAATCGTTTGCTACTCAAATGGGTCCTGGTCAAAAATTGTGCACTAGAGAATAGGGCACCATTTAGGATGCATTCTACAACTGCTGGCTCAAGTGTATAATACTAAAGACTTGAATAAAAAACCATGGTGGATTGGAAAATGATTAGGAACCAGACTGTTCATGTCATTACAGTACTAATGAACCGGATGGCTATATCAATTCAAAAATATACACATCTAAAAACACAATTTCATCCAGATGTGAGTTAAATGTAGCCTAGGTACCAATCTGTTAAATGAATAGAATCAAAAAACTAAAGTGAAAACTGACAGGTTTCACATAATTAAAAATGTCCAATGTTGCTGTTCTCAATATAAAATATTTTCTGGGAAACAATGAATTACCTCATGGTGCTTTTTTAAAATTCAAATTTTTTTTATTTCTTTTTTAAAGGTACAAAAATAAACGTTTTTTTTTTTTTTAGCAAAAGAGCAATTTCTCAAGTAACAATTTTCCTCGGACTGTCTGGGAGTGGGGAGGGGAAAACTGTTATCGTCAGTGGTTAGGAACTCTTTCTTATTGGTCTATTAACTAATTTAGTCACCAGGCAGACCAATACTCCATCTGACTAAAACAGGCTGAAATTCCAGGTTGACTTTTCAAACAGCTTGTACACTAAAAGGGAATAATCATAATTTTCACAATATTATTCCAACCTCAGTGTGAAAATATATATAAAAACACAGAAAAAAAAAACATTTTTGACTGCACGGTGCCTTTAAAAAAAGGTTTGCTTGCCATGTACATCGGGGAAAAAACCCAGGGCGAAAAGGAATAACCTAGATTAGTCAAATAAATACAAAAGATGGTGTGAACTTGAGGTGTTGAAAGTGAGGTGAGAACATGGATGACAACACAGAACTGGAAAGGCAAGCATTCCTACTACCACAAAATAAATATAAAAGCTATTTGAAAATAAATAATCCCAAACTAAAAACGAACTCAAAATCCCATTTGACTGAATTGTAAGGAAATGCATTATTTCCCATTTAAAACATTCACCCCATTGCCTTCAATAATGCGCGCTTGTACACATTAATAGGAGACCCACGTCAAAGGAAGAATGGGTCAGATCATGGGTCATATAACTTAACTAAAATAGATTTCAGACATTTTTCTTTGCCAATTTGATGAATACATGATTCCTTCATGTAAATTAAATGGTTTGATTGATGATTGACCATATGTTTTCCATTGATCTGAGGAGTGCATGACCAACTAAATGTTGAGATGCTTCTCAATATATTCATATGAAGGTATGAATAATCCCAAATGTGAAACAGAGTACCAAAGCAGAATGTGAATATTTCAGCGCTAGAAAAGCGCTATATAGATTCAAGCAATGATGAATTATTAAATGGGACTGGGAAAGGGTATAGGGTGGAACATGAGTGGATGACAGGTTTAGGTGAGGACACCAGATGAACAAAAGTTGAATTATAGAACAAAATAAACAGTCTCTTAAAGCAGTCACGTCCTTTAAGTCCTCTTTAAAATTGCATCCATCTTTCCTCCGAGAATCATTCCTAAAAATCTTTCTCCATCCATATCTCCGAAAGCATCTCACAGGAGAAGCTTCCCATTGCGGTGTATTTTCAGAATCTTTCCTAGTCTCTGTTTTGCTGTTGCAAGTCCTTTCTTTGGACGTTTCCCTGAGGTGAAGGAAGGAAGGAGGCAATGGGTAAGAAAATATTTTGTCACATTTGTGAATGTCAATGTGCAGGGTCTTGCTCATTAGACACCAAATGGAAGAAAACAGACATACAGGGAGCGACTATCTGGACATATAATAATAATTTTCCATTGCAAAATGCTTTGAAACGTTTTCCGTTGCGTGCCCTAATGAACACAACTCATGTCTATGTGCTGTGACGTGTACTTACCTCCACCAGCTCCAGCGCTGCCGGGGCTGGCTAGCCCAGTGGGGGGAGGCTGTAGAGGGGGAGTAAGTGCTGCTGTTCTGGGGGGAGAGGGAGGGTCGTCTGGATGTGAGGAACACCCCAGGAGCCATAGCAGCACTCCCTCTGGGGCCTCCAGGACCGAACGGGCCAGGGCCTGCCGTGTACTCATGGTCCAGTAGGCTGGCAGAGTAGCACTCCATCCTCCGCTCAGGGCTGAATTCAGGGGTGGGAGGCTCCGGGGCCGGTGCGGGAGGGAGGAGACGGCTCAGCCCGAGGGGGCTGTGGTGGGGCAACAGGGCGGGGCTTTTTGGTGTATTTCCTCTTGGTGGGTTTCTGGATCTCCTGGATGAATAAACAAAACAGTTGACACGCACTCAGCTTCCCTTGTTCCTTGGAGCATGGCATTTTGACATTTGACTCTCAATTGACAGTTGAAAGAAAACATGTCTTTGATGGTTGTCATATCTATTTGAATGCCTATAAGATTTTACAAAATAGGCACTACCGCCAACTGCCCTTCCTCTCTCAGAACTTTAACTTGTCCCAAACTGCCCGCAGAAGTGGAGAGGAGATACAGCAACACTTGGAGGACAATGTAATTCAATTTAAAAAGCTTGTTTATTGCTAAAAGTAGATCCTCCTCCAACATATGTCCCCTCCTATCACCTGTTGTGCCAGTTTGGCAGCAGCTGCAGCAAGGCCAGTCTCCACAGACGCCACTCTGGCCCCATCCCGTACTGGGCGCTCCTGTTTGGGCAGGGTGGGGGTCACCCGGGCTGAGGGAACAAGAGAAGATTTTAGTGGAATTAATCAAATCCCCCTACCAAATGGTTTCTAAAATGTTCAACTAAGTATCAACACATTTCCTTTGCCGATTTGGTGATGAAATATGTCCACAGTCAAACATTCAGGGACTTCAGTAATGAGTACCTTTGGGGCTCCAAGGAGTGTCGCCCCAGTTCCTCTTCCTCTTGACCTGGTCCTCCTCATCAGACTCTAAGGACGGATAGACTGAAAACACAGACAGTCAAGGATAATGACTGACATCATTGGATCATTCACATTTAGTTAATTATCCATAGTGCCCTGATTGGATTAGGATTTAGACAAGCTAAGATGTTTGTGCGTTCGTTTTTAGCTCGCCCGGGAACCAGTTAGGCAGAGTGTGCATATTTGAGACTAGGGCTGTTGCGGTGACATATTACCGCCACACTGGCAGTCAGGAGTCATGACCTCAGTCAAATTCCCTTTGACCGTTGGTCACGGTAATCCCATCCAAAACTGTGCAAAGGCAGTGTTGAGGAGTAGCCTACCAAACTTGCTAATGGCCTGGTACTTGGCGCTCTATTGTCCCTCTAATCCAGACTTTTTTAAAGTATTGGTCGCGACACGGGCCTCCCATCGGGCAAGATTAGGCAGCCGCCTGTGGCGGCACTTGAATTTGGGGCTGCATTTTGACAATTGGCTGCCACCCGCCGGCGCCCCTGATAAACTCCTACACCGCCGGTGGCACCCCAGACACCAGTTCATAGAGTTGCTGCAGTTCCCGCCCCCACCGCATTCTCCCGAAGTTCACTCCCACTATCCTTCGTAGCTATGGTGATGTGTGTTTATATGGGATTATCCAATTGTGAAACATTAATAAAAATGAATCTGCCAATTAAAAAATAAAATTGTGTTTGTGTGTGATGAAGACGATTAGTGATTAAGGCAATAGCCTAACCTAGCCCGTTAATGTTAGATAGCTACTACCTAGTGGATATAATTTTTTCTAAAAGTGAGCTATAGAGATTTGAAACAATTTGCTACCATGTTTAAGAAACTATCAGGAAGCGAATATTAAAAAATAAATAATAATAAATGAGGAGAGGCACGATCTCTAAACCAAAGAAATTCACTGGTGAAATCTCAGTGTGCAGCAATGTCCATCAGCAGGTGTGGAGAATGACAAGCCTATGAGGCTATTCATTCACAGAGATTCCCCTCCTTGGCCACTCACTGGGAACTTGTGTTTTTGTCTGTGAGTTGGATTCAGCAGCAGCAGCACCATATTCAGGGATGGGGAGTGGGTCCAATATAGTAGGGTCTTCGCAGGGCAAAAAACATACAATTCCAGAGAGTGGCCAAAATATATGAATGGATCTTTATGGGGTATGTTCGTGCAGGCTGGGTCACATCAGGATAAGGAGGGGAATTTCCCAAGATTAGAGGGGCAACTAAAGTTTTTGGTGGCCCACTTCAATAGGAGGATGGCGAACTGGGAGAGAGTGGAGAGCATGGCTTGTCTATTCCAAGCAAAACGATGCAGCCTTTTGTTTTTGCTGAAAACTTATTTCACACGAGTGCAAATCTGCGCTGGTCAGGGATGGAAAAGGGACTGGAAGAATCTGTGCCACCTCAATAGTTTCCAGAGTTGGAAGGAGCTGGAGATCAGGCTGGTGTCCAAGCAAACAGATGAGTTGATTCCAGGACCATGGAGAAAACAATCGCTGACTGCAATGCAACACCACAGCAGAGGAAAGAGACCACTAGGCGGTGCCGAAATAAATAAATGCTGAAACTGATGTTGGACAATCAAATTCGATGTCTAAATAAACTAAATTCGTTAAGGATGGGTCATCGACAAAGCTTATTTTATACTATTCTCTGAAACTGCTAATTTCATTATCCACCTTTATTTTGAGACCCAACATGTTTTCCCCCAATCAACACACCACAACTGCATGTTTGTCTCGCAGAAGGTACAGGGCCCGCCCTTGTCATGACCCTGTTAATGATGGGTCGCCAAGTGTCAGTGTAAATGCATAAATTACAGGAATTTATTTGGCCAAGTGCAACTGCGCTCTCGGTTCAGGGCACTCTCTGCTTAGCAGCGGTCTCTGCTCAACTTGGCAGCTGCGCAGGTGGGAGATGCCTGGGTGCTTTGCGGTTTACTGGATATTTTTAATGCAGTTTTCTTGAAGAGCACTCTGAGGCGCTGTCGTTCAGCAACAGATGATGCATTATCAGCCACTGATTTCTCATTCTCACTCACCACTGTAATCAAATGTACTAATGCCAGCCACAAATTCTGACTGAGCCCAATCGTCAATGAAACACAAATACAGCTATGAGTTTCTTTCATACAAACTTTGATAAATAAGGAGCGCCCACAATATTCTAGCGACCCGCACAGAGAGCTGTGTGTTAGTTGGTTGTGTTGTATTTACCAGTACCCAGTGTTCGCAGTGTCCGGCCCACCAATCAACCTGCCATCTACCAATCACAGGAATGGTGGTTGACGCATCCTGGTGGTTGATAGAGTGGCATGTGTGTGTGTGTGTGAGGCTAAATGTAATCAAGTCCCTGCAGCAATGTTCCAACATCTAGTGGAAATCCTTCCCAGAAGAGTGGAGGATGTTATAGCAGCAAAGGGGAGACCAACTCCATATTAATGCCCATAATTTTGGAAGGAGGAGATGTTTGACAAGCAGGTGTCCACATACTTTCGGTAATGTTGTGAGTGAGTGCAAGTGTGTGTGTGTATATATATAAATGAAAGTATATTGTTTAGTTGTCACTGTCAGTGAAAAACAGAGACCCAGCCAGGCATATCGCAATATATATTTTTTTAAATACAAATTGTGGTAACATTTTTGGAAAGCAAATGGCTATTGCTATAAAGAGACGGCAATGAAAAGATTCCAATCTGTCTTTTAGTTATCAAAATGCTCAACTTGAGCAAACAGTAGCCTATCTTACTGGCACTAGCGGAGAACATGGGCCATATCCCTGGTGAATGTGCAAATTCACTGTCTCTCATTGGGTCAGTACCACATTTGTTTGTTTTTGGACAATCATTTCCTCCTCCAGGTTAGATGGACGTCATATTGTATGTGTCCCCTTTTGAAGGACGATTACATGGATCAGAACATCATTTTTATTGATCTGTTCGTCAGTCAGCAAAGTAGCCTACCTTAAAATGTCTGTCCTATTAAAAAAAGATTGTGCTAATGTCTTCAGACAAATAAAGTATAGTGGAATTGCATGAAATGTGTTTATAACATTTCCCTGAGGAAAGAAAAGGAAAAATGTATCTGACATAGCCTAGCCTACTTTAAGCCACTATTCGCTGCATTGAACAGTGGACTCTTTTGCGAACATTGATTGAGTTATATTACTAGTGTAAATTACTACGACTATCAAATTGAATCATCACATTAGGAATAGAAGCTCTCTTACATAAGTTTGCAAATGTGATGATGCACGGAATGCTTTATTATAAAAAGGTACATTTTTAATGGTGAAAATAAGCTTCCCCAAACTTGAAATCCACAAGCCGCTTATGCACTGGAGGCTCGGAGCAGGCAGAGGGAGACCCAACCCCTTATCTGGCACTAGACTCGCTTCTTGCTAGTTATTTATCATCCCATCTGATTACATAGTTGGCCTACCCGTCTTGACTGCATCAACCTGAGAGAAACTATGCTAATAGAGGCTAGCCATAACGTTGTGCTTCTCACCGTCCTACAGTACACACAACAACTCCGTTAATTTCAGAACCAGAATAGGAAGCTACCGTTTCTCTCATTTAATCCTGTCATTTTCAATTGATTAGATATCACCTTAATTACTTACCACAAAAGCAGAGGAGGAGGTGAGTCTCTCACTTACCCTCCCAAATAATGGATATTATTGTGATGTGTTGGCTATATTAAAATTATATTTATTTAAAAAAAAAAAATCTAGATATTCCAAAGGCGCAGCTTGTATGCGTGGAAGCCTGGAGAACGTAAACATGTTAATTAACGGTCAATTACTGTGAGACTGGCAGTCATTTGCAAGAAAATTACCAGCTGACAAAATGTTATGACCACCACAGCCCTATTTGAGACCATTCCAAAATGAATGGCCCCAGGGCGAGGGCAGCAGCCTCCGGGGCAGTGCTCCTTCCTCCTATGACTTGCCTGGTTAATAGTAGTACATTATATAGGGACTAGGGTGTCATATGGAAGCACACAGCCTATGACTCACCATACTCTGAGTCTTTAAAACAGGTGCCAAGAGTCTCCTGCTCATCTGTGCTCTCCTCATCACTAAGGTGACGGACCGGCCGCTTGACAGGCCGTTTCCCGGGACGCTGGAACGTTGTCTTCTCTTTAGAGGCACTTCCTGTTCTGCTCTTATTGTCTCCTGTCACCCACACGGCTCTCCCTCCTTTCTCTTTGACTAATCCGAGTCCCTCAGACAGCCCTCCAGAGACGGAGAGAGGGGAGGAAGAGGAGGATGACAAAGAAGAGGAGGAAGAGGAAGGAGGGTTGGCCATGGAGAGCATGCCCTGAATGGCTTCTCGTGTGCTGGGAGAGGCTGGCGCTTCCTCACTGGAGGGTGTATATAGAGATAGAGAAGTAGTTTGAGTAAGAATTCTAATTAGATTTGTTGCAAAAACTTTGATGACGAAAGTCGTCCAAGCTTCTCGGTAATGTTAATGGAAGTAAAGAGTAACACATTCATCTTCCACATTTCATTGGCTCCATTATTCACTTGACTTCCGAAAAAAAAATATATATATATATATATATACACATGATGGTCTGAAACAAAATGTATTCAGAGTGCTGATTAAGTGTCTGGAATTGCGAGGCAGGTCCTACCTGAGAGCAGAGTCCAGCCCTGCCACCTGTTTGCTGGCTTTCAGCAGGTCCAGGATGCCCCCGGCTCCACCCTTCACTCCATGGACAGTCATGGTCTCCTCCTCATCTGTAGTGTAGTCCTCTTCAATGTCGAAGTCAACCTCTCCGGGTTCCCTGATGCGGTGGGGGTCAGAGCAAGGCTTGGCCCTTGGTAGCTTCCGGGGGAGACCTGAGGGGACAAGGGTTGTTAATGTTCATTTTGTTGCCAAGTGTGCCCTGATGGAATACAATCTAGGCCAGGGGTCTCCAACCTTTTCTTGCACAAGAGCTACTTTAAAAAAAATGAAACATGTCACAAGCTACTTCATATATATAGCTTTCAAATAGGCACATTTTTCTCTTGTACACAAAGGACCTGGGAATGAGTAGAAGAGATGTGTTTTCTGTCAATATACACAGTAAAATAATGGTTAATAAACAGTATCTGGCATGACAGGCCCCATAAAAATTATATTTAGTATTTCTGAAAATGGATGTTGAAGACCATTAGATTTTGTGTGCAATTCCCTTTTAATTGCACATCTAGCAAGAGAGGAAAGTGTTTCGAGGTTTCTGCTGAGGCGTACTGCTGCAACAAGTCATGGCAGTTTGTAAAACAATGGCCAATAATCATTGTTAGTTCAGTCAGGTAAACTAGCTTTGCAGTTAACATTGTAAAATAGTTTCTGTCTAGCCACCAGACTGTTCATCATTGGCACCATTAACTGGTACATACAGAGTGATAGACATTATTGCTGGAAATGTATTTGGAAAGGGAAAGAAAGAGGGTCAGTTGTACAACAATGCATTCAACTGAAATGTGTCTTCTGCATTTAACCCAACCCCTCTGAATCAGAGAGGTGCGGGGGACTGCCTTCAACATCATCAGCGCCCGGAGAACAGTGGGTTAACTGCCTTGCTCAGGTGCAGAATGACAGATGTTTACCTTGTCAGCTCGGGAACTCGATCCAGCAACCTTTCGGTTACTTGCCCAACGCGCCTACCTGCCGCCCCAGATATTGTGTAATGTTTGGCTAACCAGGGGTGGCATAATGACACTGTGGCTTTGATTGGATAGTAACAGGGAGCTTTATGTTTATCACAGTTAATGATGGAACACATGAAAAAAATAGCATGTACTTTTAGAATTGCTTGGCGAGCTACTCACAGGTGGGCTGGTAGCTACTAGTAGCGATCTCTGTGGGAGATCCACGATCTAGGCATACAGACATGAGGTGGGTTCTAGTTTGTGGCGCCACCAACCGACAGAACCTACCCCGCACAATACACTACATGACCAACAGTATGCTCGTCTAACATCTCATTCTATATCATGGCCATTAATATGGAGTTGGTCACCCCTTTGATGCTATAACAGCCTCCAGTCTTCTGGGAAGGCTTTCCACTAGATGTTGGAACATTGCTGTGGGGACTTGATTCCATTCAGCCACAAGAGCATTAGTGAGGTTGGGCATTGATGTTGAGCGATTAGGCCTGGCTCGCAGTGTGTATACGACCAATACAATTTAATAACGATAACACTCACTGACACAAAGAACTCTTTAAAAACCTTCCTCCTCAAGGCTCAGTAGGATGAACTGAATACCCAACAGGAGCAGAAGGCTTTAGTAATGAATGCTATTATGAAGCAGGTGCTCCCCACTACATATTACATTCAAACTAGATTCAAACTAGATTATGTACGCTCTCACCACTGAGTTTCTTCTTGCTAGATCCTCCAGCCTTGTGTCGTGGAGGGGGAGTTTCATCAATCTGCAGTTCGTCCTCGGACTCAAAATCTGACACGGTAGACCCTCCCATAGCATGGTGCTGGAATTGAGAGGCACGGCCAGCACTGTTACTTATGCCTGAACGACCTCCCTTCTTCCTGTGGGCAGAAATAAGGATGGATGACACTGAAATGTAGCAAGAACAGTACGAGAAAGAGGCAGGGGCAGCCAGCCAGCGAGAGAGAGCGAGAGGCAGGCAGCCAGCCAGAGAGAGAGAGCGAGAGACAGGCCGACAGAGGCAGGCAGGCAGAGAGAGAGAGAGGCAGGCAGAGAAAGTGAGAAAGGGTGAGGAAAAAAAAAAAAAAAAAAAATGAAGATTTGGCGTGAAGATACTGAAGAGTCTCCTGACCTCCCAGTCTTACCCCTGTATTTTGCCGTTGGTCAGCACCAGTTTCAGTTTGCTCTTGCTCATTTTCCCTGCAAACTCCTGAGGCAGCTCTAACTGGAGAAGGAGAGGAATGGCACAATCCTGTTAGCATTTCACTATAATACACATTAACAATGTGAGGCTGAGAGCCAAAGTATATTTAGACATTCAACCTTATTTGTCCCAGAGAGGGAAATGTTGAGGTAAAAAGGACTGTTGAACAATCAGTCATACCTTCTTCTTGTTTTTCTTGTTTCCACATTGGAATTTCTTCAGTGTGTGTTTGGTGTGGATCTCCAGGAGGTCCAACTCGCCTGCCTCTTTCATTAAGCACTTTTGACCCTTCTTCTTGGGGCTGGGGCACATATCCTTGGGTTTGGGGCCTCTCTTCCTCCCTGGGGGGCGGCTTGGACTCTGGGAGACAGCTAGAGGGGAGGCTTTGGGCAGGGGGGTGGGGAAGCCCTGTGTAGAGGTGAAAGGAGCCGCAGGACGGCCTTGCTGGAAGATGTCCTGTGGTGACAGAGAGGAGAAGACTGAGTAGTCTCAGTAAGCCAGACTGAAATTTGATAGTGCCTCACACTATAGGTGCGACCTGAACTATACTGGCTCAGGCTCAGATATTTTCTATGGTGGACGAACAACCAGGCCAGCAGCTTGGCTCGGTCAGTATACTCTATGAAATATTTCCCCCTGCCTACCTCAACCAGTCGTATCTCCTTGGCCAGGTCCTTCACTAGACGCTGAGTCTCGATGGTCTCTGGAATCTCCACCTCGTGGTCAGTCAGCGACTGGCCAGAGCACAAAAGCATCACAAAACAAAGACTACTGCACCCAATATAACTAGCTTCATGACACCTTCATGCCATTGTTCATAATGTTTATGACTGCCTATGACAGGTGTTATGTCTTATGTAGCTGCTATAAAGGCTTAATTAATGCATTCATAAGGGGGCCTACAATAAAGAACCACCTCTTTGCGTGTCCACATGCGGAAAGCATTGTTGAGGGCCTTGGCTCCGTGGACCAGGTAGGAAGCAGGGTGTCTGCGGTTCTCTCGCAGACCTGTAAAGTAGACCAGTATAGAAGTTAAGGTTTCTGACAAACATTGCCCAAATAAATGCAGTTCAGCAGAGGTGGGAAAAAAAACAATGATTTATGATGAAGCGCCTCACCTCTAAATGTGTCTAGCAGGTGCTTGCCAACATACCAACACACGGTCTCAAAGTTTGGAAACCTGAACAGGTCTGCTGTACTCAACCTCTTCTCGATTTCATATGCTCTGATTGGAAGAGAACACAGAGAGAATGGTATTAGACATTTGGTATTTAAGCAATAAGGCCCAAGGGGTGTGTGGAATATGGCCAATATACCACAACTAAGGGCTGTTCTTACACACGACCCAAAGTGGAGTAATTAGAGCAGTAAAAATAAATGTTTTGGCATACCCGTGGTACACGGTCTGAAATACCACAGCTGTCAGCCAATCAGCATTTAGGACTGGAACCACCCAGTTTAAAATAGAATGTATAGTAGGAATACATACTATCATTCTATTCTGGTACAACGGTAATACAAATGTACATTTTAGTCATTTAGCAGACGCTCTTATCCAGAGTGAATTATAGGAGCAACAAGGGCACGTCAACAGAGCCACGTCGGCTCAGGGATTCAAACCGACAAGATACTGGCCCAACGCTCTAACCGCTAGGCTACCTGCCGCCATGTATTGCTTGAGCATTTTTCCGAATGGCATTCTAGTTTTGATGTGGAGAGAGGTTGCTAAGATCAGTTGAGGAAAGCGGAGTACCATAGGTGATGTGACTGTTTTAGGTAGAGGCAGGTGAAGGGACTCACCGGAGCTGCATGTCAATGTTGAGGCTGTGTAGGAAATTCCCTCCGAAGGCCACACAGTCCACAGGAGTCAGCACAGCGTGGATCCATCCTGAGACACACACACACAGGTACATGTGAACAACTCACACATATACAGTTAAACTATTCATTTATGCATGTACTATTCGCACATAATATAGTGAGTTCTGACGAACTCCACCAGAAATGTACTGCATGGCAAACACAATAGCAGGCCGTTACCAGGACTGTCACCTGTACATACACTCAAAGGACAGTTTATTGGGTAGACCACCCCGTTCACAAAAATGGATCACTCCTACAGAATGAGTCCCGTGGCCATGGCTTGCTATACAAAGCAGGCAGACAGGCATCCAAGTTACTGTTTGATTGAATGTTAGAATGGGTCAAATGAGTGACTTAAGCGGCAGGGTAGCCTAGTGGTTAGGGCGTTGGACTAGTAACCGAAAGGTTGCAAGTTCGAATCCCCGAGCTGACAAGGTACAAATCTGCCGGTCTGCCCCTGAACAGGCAGTTAACCCACTGTTCCTAGGCCGTCATTGAAAATAAGAATTTGTTCTTAACTGACTTGCCTAGTTAAATAAAAAGGTGGAAAAATAAAAAAAAAATAAAAAAAACAACTGAGCGCGTGGCATGATCATTGGTGCCAGGCACGGCGGAGTCAGGATCTCCGAAACGGCCGGGCCTCCTCGGCTTTTCACGCACAACATTGTTTAGGGTTTCTCAAGAATGGTGCCACAAACAAAAAACATCCAGTCAGAGGAAGTCCTGTGGACAAAAACAACTTATTGATGAGAGGTTAAAGGAGAATGGCAAGAATCGAGCAAGCTAACAGGCGGGCCACAAACAGACAACGGCGCAGTACAACGGTGGTGTGCAGAACGGCATCTCGGAACACACAACTCCTTGATCCGTGTCATGGATGAGCCATTGCAGCAGACGACCAAACCAGCGGGAACACAATCACCAACACTGGACAAATGAGAAGTGGAAAAACATTGTCTGGTCTGACGAACCCCGGTTCCTGTTGAGTCATGCTGATGGCAGAGTCAGGATTTGGTGTAAGCAGCATGAGTCCATGGATGACATTGCATCAGCATTGACAAACATCCCTGTAGGACGTTCCCATCTTGTAAAATCCATTCCCCAAATAATTCAGGCTGTTCTGGAGGCAAAGGGGGGGGGGGGTCCGACCCGGTACTAGATGGGTGTACCTAATAGTATACTACATGGATGTACTCTACATCCCTCAAACTCAACTTTGGAACTCTAAGCCAGTTCCACTGTGTTTTCATCATTGCCCTCTACTCATGGACTGATTTAGACCTGAGAAACTTCTGAAAACACAGAATACCTGTTGGGATGAAGAGCGTGTTTCCTTGTTTGACGGAACACTTGTAGCACATGTCTACCTGGTCCCCGAAAAACATCTCGTTCTGATTGGACGAGGAGCTCCAACGTTCAAACAGGGCCAGGTTGGCCGGCGTGGGGGAGATCAGGTAGAAGATCTTCTCACCCTGAGAGAGAGACAGACATTTATCCAACAGTGCTTATTAAAATCAACCTTTCAGTTGATCAACATTTTATTCCACATGAACGTAAGCTTTGCATGCTGATCAGACTGGCCACGTTGCTTGCGCGATAGTTGCATTGCAAAATAAAATGTACACATACATTTGATATAATAATTTCATCCAAACTGCTCGCAGGAGTCTGCATAGCCTGGCACTAACATAGAACTTTGTTCCATTTCAGATGCTTGATGTGCTGCAAGTCCCACCACTCCCATCTACTCATACCCACGGTGGTGATTGAAAGATCCACACTCCAGTTGGTGGCGGTAATGCACATTAAAGTAGGTTGCCAACTGCCATATAAAATCCACAGAAGAAGGATGAACTCAATGAAAACAAATTAAAAATGAACTAGGTTTCCCCTTTTTATCGGAGTAGAGAACACATGATTTTGTATGACTCAACATGGATAAAACTTCTACAAAGTTCCAGCTAAAAAAAGACCATATGCAATCCAAGTAAAATAACAACCCAATGTTTATCTCCAAAGACAAATGTGTTAGCAACAACAAGCCAGCTAAATGTCCATGTGTTTCAACCTGTCCCCAAACTAATATAGCTGGTTAACAGTTGGTTTTGGTATTTTAACACGTCTGGTGCAGATTGACAAAAATCACCATGCAGACTAGATGTCGACCGATTAAATCGGAATGGCCGATTAATTAGGGCCGATTTCAAGTCCATAACAATCGGAAATCGGTATTTTTGGACACAGTTATCTTTCTTTTTACACCTTGATTTAATCTTTATTTTACCAGGCAAGTCAGTTAAGAACACATTCTTCGTTTCAATGACGGCCTAGGAACGGTGGGTTAACTGCCTTGATCAGGGGCAGAATGACAGATTTTTACCTTGTCAGCTCAGGGATTCAATCTTGCAACCTTACAGTTAACTAGTCCAACGCTCTAACCACCTGATTACATTGCACTCCAAGAGGAGACTTTCTGTTATGTGAATGCAGTAAGAAGCTAGTTAGCATTAAACTTATATTAATCACTAGTTATAACTACATATGGTTGATGATATTACTAGTTTATCTAGCGTGTTCTGCGTTGCATATAATCGATGCGGTGCGTATTCGCGAAAAAGAACTGTCTTGCGCCAACGTGAACCTAACCATAAACACCAATGCCTTTCTTAAAATCAATACACAGATTTATACATTTTCAAACCTGCATATTTAGCTAAATGAAATCCAGGTTAGCAGGCAATATTAACCAGGTGAAATTGTGTCACTTCTCTTGCGTTCATTGCACGCAGAGTCAGTGTATATATGCAACAGTTTGGGCTGCCTAATTTGCCAGAATTTTACGTAATTATGACATTACATTGCACAACCTTCAATGTTACAGGAATATTTAGACTTATGGATGCTACCCGTTAGATAAAATACGGAACAGTTCCGTATTTCACTGAAAGAATAAACGTCTTGTTTTCGAGATGAGTTTCCGGATTCGACCATATTAAATGACCAAAGGCTCCTATTTCTGTGTGTTATTATGTTATAATTAAGTCTATGATTTGATAGAGCAGTCTGACTGAGCGATGGTAGACACCAGCAGGCTCGTAAGCATTCATTCAAACAGCACTTTGGTGCGTTTTGCCAGCAGCCCGTCGCTGTGCTTCAAGCTTTGAGCTGTTTATGACTTCAAGCCCATCAACTCCCGAGATTAGGCTGGTGTAACCGATGTGAAATGGCTAGCTAGTTACCGGGGTGTGCGCTACTAGTGTTTCAAACGTCACTCAGACTTAAGAGTGGTTGTTCCCCTTGCTCTGCCCGGCTTTTGTGGAGCGATGGGCAACGCTGCTTCGAGTGTGGCTGTTGTCGATGTGTTCCTGGTTCGAGCCCAGGTAGGGGCGAGGAGAGGGATGGAAGCTATACTGTTACACCGGTAATACTAAAATGCCTATAAGAACATCCAATAGTCAAAAGGTATATGAAATACAAATCGAAGAGAGAAATTATCCTATAATAACTACAACCTAAAACTTCTTCCCTGGGAATATTGAAGACTCCTGTTAAAAGGAACCACCAGCTTTCATATGTTCTGAGCTTAAAGAACTTAAACATTAGCTTTCTTACATGGCACATATTGCACTTTTACTTTCTTCTCCAACACTTTGTTTTTGCATTATTTAAACCAAATTGAACATGTTTCATTATTTATTTGAGGCTAAATTGATTTTATTGATATATTATATGAAGTTAAAATAAGTGTTCATTCAGTATTGTTGTAATTGCCATTATTACAAATACATTTAAAAAATGAAATCAATTTTTATAAATCGGCATCGGCTTTTTTTGGTCCTCCAATAGTCAGTATCAGCGTTGAAAATTCATAAATCGGTCGACATCTAATGCAGACCCATGCACAGAGCCTGTCTGGCCAGCATGTTAGCAGCAGAGTTCATTTTCATCCATCAGGCAGACACAGCACGTACAATTATGAACAATGTAAAGGCAGTAATGGATAAAATACATTTAAATGTTAAATCTCCCATAACACCTCTATATAGTGAGAATGACAAACATTAGGAACACCTTCCTAATATTGAGTTGCAACCCCATCGCTGTTAGAAACTTAGAAAGATATAAAGATACCACAACTAGGAAGATAAGAAAACCAATAGAACAGGAGAGAAATGACATGAGGAAGTCTCATGTTACTCCTATGACCAGAAAAAGTGAAATATTCCTTGATATCAAAAAAGGCAAGGCACAAATAATAACATTAGCATAGCCTTGGGAAGTAGGGTGGCTGAGGGTTCTGAAAAATCAGAATGAAAAAAAAAAAGTTTGGGGGGGGGGGAATATTTTCACAAAAGTGGTGCAGTGGGCCTTTACTAGTCAGGCACTAGGGCTGCAGAATCAAGTGCATCTACCGTCAACAGCTCCAAACAAATAGGAAGACAAGGCATTATTGTTGGGTTTTTCACAGAAATGTTTGGCGATCCACTAGGAATGGCTTGGAGATCAACCGATAGGGGACCACTAGTTTAGAGAGTGATTAGAGGAACAATAGAGTGCAGAGTCCCAGGCCATTAGCAGGTTTGGTAGGCTACAAATCAGCGCCCTTCATTTTCACAGGATTATCTTGACCAACAGTCACAGGGAATTTGACTGCGGTCATGACTCGTGACTGCCGGTGTGGCGGTAATACGGTCACTGCAACTGTCCTACGCCTGGCATCTACTAACCATAACTTTTCAAAAGGCACTTAAATGTTTTTGTCTTGCCTATTCATCCTCTGAATGGCACACATACACAATTCATGTCTCAATTGCCTCAAGGCTTAAAAAGCCTTCTTTAACCGTCTCCTCCCCTTCATCATCTACACTGATTGAAGTGGATTTAACAAGTACCATCATTAAGGGATCATGGCTTTCACCTGGTCAGTCTCATGAAAAGAGCAGGTATTTTTAATGTTTTGTATTTGTTATTTCACCTTTATTTAACCAGGTAGGCTCGTTGAGAACAAGTTCTCATTTGCAACTGCGACCTGGCCAAGATAAAGCAAAGCAGTTCGACACATACAACACAGAGTTACGCATGGAATAAACAAACATACAATCAATAATACAGTAGAAAAATCTATACACAGCATGTGCAAATAAGGTAGGATAAGAGAGGTAAAGGCAATACATATGCCATGGTGGCAGAGTAATTAAAATATAGCAATTAAACACTGGACTGGTAGGATGTGCAGAAGATGAATGTGCAAGTTGAGATACTGTGGTGCAAAGGAACAAGATATAACAGAATGGGGATGAGGTAGATTGGATGGGCTATTTACAGATGAGCTATGTACAGGTGCAGTGATCTGTGAGATGCTCTGACAGCTGGTGCTTAAAGCTAGTGAGGGAGGTAAGAGTCTCACTGTATAACTATCCAATTGTGCATGTCAGCACAGCATGAAGATTGTGAAAAGGGACAGTTGGCACTACGCAATCTGGCCCCCAATTGTCCCATAACGGCGCTCTTCTTACCCGTAGTACATGGTACCAGACAGAGGTGCCTCCGAAGTCGATGTGGAAGTCTGTGTAGCTGTCCTTGACCCCCATGAGGCAGTACTTCTGGACGTTGGGCCGCTCAAACACTGACTCCTCAGGCCACAGGTTCTCTACCCACGATAGCTTCCTCACTATCTTTGGAGTCTCCACCAGATTGGACAGCCTGGTACAGAACATTGACATTTTGTATATTTAAAACACCAGATTTTACAACATAATTAAAATATTTTCTGCAGAAACAATTATTATGCCAAGTAATTTCTTACACTCTCAGTATGGCTCTGGAAAAATTTAACTTTTAATCAACCAACTGATGTACTGGTGACAAGGAAGAACCCTAGAAAGCAATACTAACCAATGAGTGGACCGGAAGACCCCTAAAGACCAATACCAACCAATGAGTGGACCAGAAGACCCCTAAAGACCAATACCAACCAATGAGTGGATCGAAGTGACCTAAGAACAAGCAGTGTACCTGGTCTCAGAGAACTCCAGGCTGATGACATTGAGGACCCGGTCTCTGTTGGGGCTGTTGTAGTACTCCACAAAGTCCCCTAGACACATCTTCAGGTCAGCTTGGCGAGACACGTCAATCACATCAATGACCCTGTCTGGACCTACAGACAACACGCAATCAACACAATCACATCTTGCTGCTCCCCAGACTTTATTATCCTATAGTGATCAGGGCTGTTACAGTGAGCGTATTACCACCACACCAGCGGTCACGAGTCATGGTGGCAGTCAAATTCATCATGACCGTTTAGTCACGGTAATTAGGCTTATCCAAGGTCTGACACTAAACACGTGTATGTGACCAATACATTTGATTTCATGCTGCTGATGGTCATTAGAAGCCTACCAAACTTTCCAACTGCCTGGTACTCAGTACTCGATTGTCCCTCTAATCACTGACATCAATGCAAATGTAATTGAAAATCTAATCAAACACTTCATGAGCCCATGAGCTCATGTTGCACAACATTTCTATAGGCTATGGAATTATGTGCAAAAACAGAATGATGGCCTCTATTAAAAAGAGGATGCCATCAGATTTCTATAGGCTAGGCCTACTGTATATATATATTTCTCAATTGTCCTAATATTAAGCACATTGCTCTCTTTACAACAGGAGTATAGCCTACCTGGCTGGCATGAAAATTAACCATGAGAAAAGAGTCCTCCATTTGCTATTTAAGTGCATAGATTACATTACTTTCTGCTGCCCCGGTTTTGATACAGGTGCATGAGAATGTCCATTCTTAATCAAAACACATTTCACACATATATTACTTAGTATATGTAAAGACACAGTTAAATCGAGAATAGTCTGAAGGGTGACACTATTAGCCTATCACTGAATGATGCCCAGCTTGTGTGCAGTAAGGCAAGAAACTCATGCCTTTTTCAAATCATAGTATCACACCTCATGTAGTCTAGCCCATAGGCCTATATGTTTTAATAAGGTTAGTATCACACCTCATGTTGTCTAGCCCATAGGCCTATATGTTTTAATAAGGTTAGTATCACACCTCATGTAGTCTAGCCCATAGGCCTATATGTTTTAATAAGGTTAACATCACCCAAGGCCTATATGTTTTAATAAGGTTAGTATCACACCTCATGTAGTCTATGTTTTAATAAGGTCAGTATCACACCTCATGTAGCCTAGCCCATAGGCCTAAATGTTTTAATAAGGTTAACATCACAACTGAAGTGGCCAAATAACTTCTCAAAATGAAGCACATTAATTAGCTTTTCAACAGGTGTAGAGCCTAACTAGCATATATACGCAGCACGGGAGTTTCTAGTTTGGGGAAGATAATTTTCACCATAAAAATGCACCTTTCTAATAAAATCATTATATGCATAATGGCATTTGCGGTCACGTTAGAGTTATCCCGCTAATGGAGCATTAACACTTATAGCCTACTGCCATGTGCGCATTGCTGCGCTTACAATGTGAAGAAATAGCCTATTAGTTTATCAACACTAGGTTACATACTCTGATAACCTACACTGAGTACCAGCTAAAACATTCTGGTCTGTTGTGTTAGCCTCATTGCTTAAAAAAGTTTGTTTGATGGTAGTGGTTGCATTGATTTGGGATCTATCACATCCCACAACTGTTCCAGACCATATCTGGAATATTTATTTCTCGCACAGAATAGGTCGACTTTTGTACCTTGGGGGATAGTAGATGGACATAGGCTAGTGCTTTGCTGTTCGTTAGGCCTTACTCATCTTTTTGGCTCACGAAAAGTATTTGTGGACAGTTTTTCCAATATCTTCAATATGCGCTTCGGAATGGGATGCACGCAGTTGCGTCCCTGATGTGTCCGTCTTCACTTGTAGCCTGTGAGAAAAGACCCAATCACGTGACGGAGAGACATTTGGGGCGGCAGGGTAGCCTAGTGGCTAGAGTGTTGGTCTATTAACCGGAAGGTTGCAAGTTCAAACCCCCGAGCTGACAAGGTACAAATCTGCCGGTCTGCCCCTGAACAGGCAGTTAACCCACTGTTCCTAGGCCGTCATTGAAAATAAGAATTTGTTCTTAACAGACTTGCCTAGTTAAATGAAGGTAAAATTGAAAAGATAAAAATACAATTTGAGTGAGGTGCTCTGGATCATGCAGCTGGGAGAAGGGAAGTATAATTATTATATTCAGCCCAGGGCACAATGGCCACTGTCCTCAAAAGGCATGGATTAGGGGGCATTACAGCCACACAGGGGGGATGCTGCCAGGAAATTCAAGGAATTATCAAATACTTGTCAAATTGTGAATGAGAGACTGATGAAGTATGTACAGCCTGTGCAAAACAGAGCAGAGCTCATGCACCTTTTTCAAATCATCATTAGAGTTGCATTATGCAGCCTTAGAATGTATTAAACATATAAATATTAAGCCCAACATTTGTATCACAACTAAAGTTACATAAATAACCACTCAACACAGATTAGTGTGCACTCAGAATTTGTTTGGAGAAAATATCCTTTCTATTTTATTCAGCTATGTTCAATTGTATTCTTCATACTATAACATAAAATAATGCCATGGAATTCTAAGCAAAGCTTGTCTGCTAAATGTACTAGTGTTGCCCACAGCCATATGGCATAGAGAGATCAGGGCCTAACATAAGGACAACGCATTGTATTCTATTCTTTACTTCTGAAATAGACTACATTTTCTACATATCACGTTTCTTTAGACCTGTCTAAAATAAATAATGGCTTTAACGTGATGTGTAGGCTATATAACATGGATGTATTAGACTGTTTTAAATGTAGATGTTCCAAAGGTCTGCATCAGTAGCTTGTAGGCTTTGCATGGAAGCCAGGAGAAGCTAAATATGTTTACGTTAATTAACGGTCAACTACCGTGAGACCTGCAGTTATTTTCTTGACAATCACCAGCTAAAGAAATTTCATGACTGCCACAGCCCTAACCATGATCATATACAACTTCAACAAAAAAGTGTTGTGGGAGATAAGACATTAAGTTACTCTGATAACCTACACTAGGTCACATCTCCTATGGTAATGAAATGTCATTGAGATGTGATTAGTTGAAGAGCAGGTGTACTGTGGGAGGTTTACATTGACATTTCAATCATTAAGCAGATGCTATTATCCAGGGTAACTTCTAGTCAGTGCATGGGTCGGCAGGTAGTCTAGTGGTAACCGAAAGGTTGCAAGATCGAATCCCCGAGTTGACAAGGTAAAAATCTGTCGTTCCCCTGAACAAGGCAGTTAACCCAATGTTCCTAAGCAGTCATTGAAGATAAGAATTTGTTGTTAACTGACTTAACTAGTTAAATAAAGGTAAAATAAATAATGTATAAATGCAACTAAGGTAGGTAAAGGTACCATAGCAGAGAATATAACTAACTGTTCTATTTAATTATGTGGGTAAAAACCACCACATATCAAACTAATGGCATGTAAAACCAAAAGGGCCCTAAAAACAGGGAGGATTACCAATATAGTGCTCTACGTCATTGACTCCGAAGTTCCCTGGGGGAAGGCTCATGCCCAAGCCGTCCCTCCTGAGGACCATCACGGGAACACTGAAGGAACGCTCCTCCAGGAACTCCACAGTCAGCTGGGCCCCCGACGGCTTCAACAGCACCTCGTCAGCACTGAACAAAAACACAGATTGGGAGAGCGTGAGGGACATCTAGAAATTGAAGAACTAGAATAGGCAAACACCGCTAGTCTGAGTACCAATCTATTTAGCTAACATTCCACTCCTTGCCAGTGCAAAAGAGACTGGCCTTTCGGGAATCTCAACGTTTAATATGCACTGGATTTTACAGCGAAGTTGCTCATTGCTTGTTGGCAATAACATGAATATTTTCCATGACAACATGTGTTGCCTCAAATTGCATTAGTGTTTATAACAAAGTAAAAAACAAATATTTAGCTGTTAGATGGGCAAGTTGAAATGAGCAAGCTTAAAAAAGCAACAAAAAAACAAGACGTTTGGTTGGAATTGCAGTATGTATTTAGTTTGATAATTTAGATGTGAACAACCAGATAGCAATGTGTTATGTAGAGAAAAAAGTTCCAATATTTGCATAAATCGGTATGATTGGAGGATAGCCGTTTGGGTTATCGAATCAGGATGAATTCCTCAGTTCTCCTCGAGCTCATTAATGATGGAATATTCATATATGAAGTTGACAAAGGCCAGTCTCTTTGGCACATGAGTACAGTGAGTGGATTAGCTAAAGAAACTGGTATTGCCACAACAACAAGCAATAACAAGCTAGCTAAATGTCCATGTGTTTCGATCGGTCCCCAAATTAATATAGCTGGTTAACAGTTGGTTTTGGTATTTTAACTTTTATATCATGAACGCGTCTGGTGCGGATGGACAAAATCAACATGCGCACAATTTGACAGTAAACTCTATGTGGATGTCATGGTATTATGATGCAAAATTCTACACACATCAAGTGTGTTTTATGTTTCCGTCTACGGAACATTGCCACATTAGACCCATGACGTCACAGCCTGAAGCTGAGCAACTCATCCATGCCTTCATCTCATCCCGTCTGGATTATCATAACGCCGTTTGTTGGCGCATCTGCCAAGCGCCTACGGCTACAATATGTCCAGAACTGTGCTGCACGTTTCCTACCCACACCTCCACTGGCTCCTCATATGCTCACGCGTTGACTTTAAAATTCTGGTTCACACCAACCAAGCTATCCACAACTCTGGACCCAAGTACCAGTCTGACCTCATCCTAACCTCCTGCCCCACACACACCCTTCGTTCATCCAGGTCCATCTCCCTTCAGCAGCCTCACAGCAGACTGGACACTGAACACACACGCAATAGCGCCTCTTCAACCTCAGGAGGCTGAAAAAAATGTAGCTCGTCACCAAAAACTCACTAACTTTTACAGATGCACAATTGAGAACATCCTGTTGGGCTGTATTACCGCCTGGTACGGCGACTGCACCGCCCACAATCGCAGGGCTCTCCAGAGGGTGGTGTGGTCTGCACAACGCATCACCGGGGCAAACTACCTGCCCTCCAGGACACCGACAACACCCGGTGTCACAGGAAAGCAAAAAAAGATCAAGGGCAATAACCACCCGAGCCACTGCCTGTTTACCCCGCTATCATCCAGAAGGTGAGGTCAGTACAGGTGCATCAAAGCAGGGACAGAGAGATAGAAAAACAGCTTCTATGTCAATGTCATCAGATTGTTAAACAGCCACCAGTAGCACAGAGAAGTGGCTGCCTACCTACAGACATATCATTGGCCACTTTAATAAATGGAACACTAGTCACTTCAATAATGTTCACATATCTTACATTACTCATCTCATATGTATATAACGTCCTTCACTATCTATTCTTCACTATCTATTGCATCTTAGCCGCTCTGTCACTGCTCATCCATATATTTTACATTTATATATTCTTATCTCATTCCTTTAGTAGATTGTGTATTAGGTTATGTTGTAGAATTTGATATGGTTACTCTTTGGCTGTGGAACACACTTCCAGTCACTATCAGGGCTGCAGAGTTTCTGGCATGGTTTAAGGCACAGTTAAAAACAGAGCTTTATAGAAAATGACTATTTTATTTGTTATTTTCTTCAGAGCCTCAGGTGTGAGAAAAGCACTTTACAAATGAAATGTCTTATTATTACTTCAACGGAGGGAACCAGGGCAGAACTGTAGAGCTAGAAATAATTAGTGTCACTCCACAATGATACATTAACTGAATACAAAATGCAGATTTAAAAGGCCATATTCTGGACCACTCGGATAGAGTTGAGACACTATACTGTATGTCAAATAAAATTAATTAAAATGTTATTGATCACATGCGCCAAATACAACAGGTGTAGACTTTACATTGAAATGTTTACTGTGGTCCTTCTGTAGCTCAGTTGGTAGAGCATGGCGCTTGTAACGCCAGGGTAGTGGGTTCAATCCCCGGGACCACCATACGTAGAATGTATGCACACATGACTGTAAGTCGCTTTGGATAAAAGCGTCTGCTAAATGGCATATATTACTAACGAGCCCATTCCCAACACTGCAGAGTTAAAAAGTAAGACAAATATATGTACGCAAGCAGAAGCTTTACGCTTGAATTCATTTAGGTGTCAGATTGGGTTCTTCCTCTGGGAGGGGGTGATTATAGGTAAATGTAAATAGTAGATATAAAGACAGTGTGGAAGAGAATGAACATGTACTGTATAGACATAATGTAATATGGTAGGTTTACCTTGGGAAGGTGCGGCTACGTAGCTCACTGACAAACTGTGGAGTGCCAGTCTTTACCGGTCGACCAGAAGTGGCTCTTCCTCCAGTGGCTCCAGCATCAGCCTGCTTGGTTCCTCCACGCCGCTTTCTCACTGCAGAACATAAAGGGGACAACAACAGATTGGGATTACAACCAGAACCACACTACTAAAGGCAGACCAGAAGGCCAAAGACTCAGAGGAATTGGCATGTGTATTCCTGTAGAGCTGGGTTTACTAAATCAAATCAAATTTTATTTGTCACATACACATGGTTAGCAGATGTTAATGCGAGTGTAGCGAAATGCTTGTGCTTCTAGTTCCGACAAAGCAGTAATAACCAACAAGTAATCTAACTAACAATTCCAAAACTATTGTCTTATACACAGTGTAAGGGGATAAAGAATATGTACATAAAGATATATGAATGAGTGATGGTACAGAGCAGCACAGGCAAGATACAGTAGATGGTATCGAGTACAGTATATACATATGAGATGAGTATGTAAACAAAGTGGCATAGTTAGTGGCTAGTGATACATGTATTACATAAGGATGCAGTCGATGATATAGAGTACAGTATATACGTATGCATATGAGATTAATAATGTAGGGTATGTAACATTATATTAGGTAGCATTGTTTAAAGTGGCTAGTGATATATTTTACATCATTTCCCATCAATTCCCATTATTAAAGTGGCTGGAGTTGAGTCAGTGTCAGTGTGTTGGCAGCAGCCACTCAGTGTTAGTGGTGGCTGTTTAACCGTCTGATGGCCTTGAGATAGAAGCTGTTTTTCAGTCTCTCGGTCCCAGCTTTGATGCACCTGTACTGACCTCCCCTTCTGGATGATAGCGGGGTGAACAGGCAGTGGCTCGGGTGGTTGTTGTCCTTGATGATCTTTATGGCCTTCCTGTAACATCGGGTGGTGTAGGTGTCCTGGTGGGCAGGTAGTTTGCCCCCGGTGATGCGTTGTGCAGACCTCACTACCCTCTGGAGAGCCTTACGGTTGTGGGCGGAGCAGTTGCCGTACCAGGCGGTGATACAGCCCGCCAGGATGCTCTCGATTGTGCATCTGTAGAAGTTTGTGAGTGCTTTTGGTGACAAGCCAAATTTCTTCAGACTCCTGAGGTTTAAGAGGCGCTGCTGCGCCTTCTTCACGATGCTGTCTGTGTGAGTGGACCAATTCAGTTTGTCTGTGATGTGTATGCCGAGGAACTTAAAACGTACTACCCTCTCCACTGCTGTTCCATCGACGTGGATGGGGGGGGGGGGGTGTTCCCTCTGCTGTTTCCTGAAGTCCACAATCATCTCCTTAGTTTTGTTGACGTTGAGTGTGAGGTTATTTTCCTGACACCACACTCCGAGGGCCCTCACCTCCTCGTCGTTGTTGGTAATCAAGCCTACCACTGTTGTGTCGTCCGCAAACTTGATGATTGAGTTGGAGGCGTGCGTGGCCACGCAGTCGTGGGTGAACAGGGAGTACAGGAGAGGGCTCAGAACGCACCCTTGTGGGGCCCCAGTGTTGAGGATCAGCGGGGTGGAGATGTTGTTGCCTACCCTCACCACCTGGGGGCGGCCCGTCAGGAAGTCCAGTACCCAGTTGCACAGGGCGGGGTCGAGACCTAGGGTCTAGAGCAGACATGGGCAAACTACGGCCCGCGGACCACATACGGCCCGTTAGGCTTTTTAATCCGGCCCGCCGAACTTGTCCAAATTATAGTAAAAACCTCATTTTTTCCCCTTTCCCTGCAATGCCCACGTTTCCCCAATAGATGGCGCACTCAAAACACATTGACCGTTGTTGGAGTGGCGCGTATTTCTCTTTATTTCACTTTAATTTTCACTTCGTTTCACGTCACCATTAAGCCCTTCTGTGAAAATGAGCGGACCAAAGAGAAGGAAAGTGGACAGCGAATGCCGAGTGTTTAATAAGGAGTGGACAACAAAATACTTCTTCACTGAAGTCCGATCAACGGCTGTATGTCTGATATGCCAAGAAGCTGTTGCGGTTTTCAAAGAGTACAATATCAGCCGTCACTTTGCCATGAAGCATGCAAACTATGCTAGCAAGCAGTCAACACAAGAACGGGCGGCTACTGCTCAGAGGTTGGCAGCTAATTTACAGAGTCAACAGAACTTTTTTCACCGACAAACTGCAATTCAAGAGTCAAGTACCAAGGCAAGTTATTTGCTGGCATTCAAATGAGTCTTTTAATTAAGAGCAATGCGCATTTACGCACAGCAGCGGTACAGTAGCTTAATTAACACGCCGCACATCGCTCTTAATTTAAATTTTCAGCTGCAGGTAGGATATTTAATACAGCCTGTCTGTGTGCTTGGCAACGATACACGTGTACTGTTTGCGCGTGAAGGCGAGGGCGTCCGTGGCGAGTTTGTAGAGCGCGCGGTCAGGACAATCCATCCATGATTTTGCGGAGTTTAACACAAGTAGATATTATTGAGCTTGAGTATTTCGGTGTAATAATATGTTTTGAATGTTGAAAGTGATTCCATTTTTCAATAAATGTTGATTTCTTTAACTTTGCACCTTCGATTGAAACTTATTAAAAACAGACGCAATCTTGATAAATCACAGTGCGTATGTTATTTTAATCTATTTACATTTCCTCCTCCCAGTATCTGCGAAATAGTATGTAAATGCCATATCTTGCATATTCCTTGAGACAAATTTATTAACTGATAAGGGCTATTTTTCACATTTGAAAGACAGTTAATAAATTGGGTTGTAGTGTTCTTACTGTGCTATGAGGTTTGCACACACTACATTTAATGCTTTAGTATATCCGGCCCAAACACTCCCTCCAAATGCTCCTGGCCCGGCCCCTCTGTCAAATTTTAGAACCCATTGTGGCCCACGAGTCAAAAAGTTTGCCCACCTCTGGTCTAGAGCTTGATGACGAGCTTGGAGGGTACTATGGTGTTAAATGCCGAGCTGTAGTCGATGAACAGCATTCTCACGTAGGTATTCCTCTTGTCCAAATGGGTTAGGGCAGTGTGCAGTGTGGTTGAGATTGCATCGTCTGTGGACCTATTTGGGCGGTAAGCAAATTGGAGTGGGTCTAGGGTGTCAGGTAGAGTGGAGGTGATATGGTCCTTGACTAGTCTCAAAGCACTTCATGATGACGGAAGTGAGTGCTACGGGGCGGTAGTCGTTTAGCTCAGTTACCTTAGCTTTCTTGGGAACAGGAACAATGGTGGCCCTCTTGAAGCATGTGGGAACAGCAGAATGGTATAGGGATTGATTGAATATGTCCGTAAACACACCGGCCAGCTGGTCTGCGCATGCTCTGAGGGCGCGGCTGGGGATGCCGTCTGGGCTTGCAGCCTTGCGAGGGTTAACACGTTTAAATGTCTTACTCACCTCGGCTGCAGTGAAGGAGAGGCCGCATGTTTTCGTTGCAGGCCGTGTCAGTGGCACTGTATTGTCCTCAAAGCGGGCAAAAAAGTTATTTAGTCTGCCTGGGAGCAAGACATCCTAGTCCGTGACAGGGCTGGTTTTCTTCTTGTAGTCCGTGATTGACTGTAGACCCTGCCACATGCCTCTTGTGTCTGAGCCGTTGAATTGAGATTCTACTTTGTCTCTGTACTGACGCTTAGCTTGTTTGATAGCCTTACGGAGGGAATAGCTGCACTGTTTGTATTCGGTCATGTTACCAGTCACCTTGCCCTGATTAAAAGCAGTGGTTCGCGCTTTCAGTTTCACGCGAATGCTGCCATCAATCCACGGTTTCTGGTTAGGGAATGTTTTAATCGTTGCTATGGGAACGACATCTTCAAAGCACGTTCTAATGAACTCGCACACCGAATCAGCGTATTCGTCAATGTTGTTATGTGACGCAATACAAAACATATCCCAGTCCACGTGATGAAAGCAGTCTTTGAGTGTGGAATCAGCTTGGTCGGACCAGCGTTGGACAGACCTCAGCATGGGAGCTTCTTTTTTTTAGTTTCTGTCTGTAGGCAGGGATCAACAAAATGGAGTCGTGGTCAGCTTTTCCAAAAGGAGGGCGGGGCAGGGCCTTATATGCGTCGCGGAAGTTAGAGTAACAATGATCCAAGGTTTTTCCACCCCTGGTTGCGCAATCGATATGCTGATAAAATTTAGGGAGTCTTGTTTTCAGATTAGCCTTGTTAAAATCCCCAGCTACAATGAATGCAGCCTCAGGATGTATGGATTCCAGTTTGCAAAGAGTCAAATAAAGTTCATTCAGAGCCATCGATGTGTCTGCTTGGGGGGGATATATGGACATATGGGATCTATACGGCTGTGATTATAATCGAAGAGAATTCTCTTGGTAGATAATGTGGTCGACATTTGATTGTGAGGAATTCTAAATCAGGTGAACAGAAGGATTTTAGTTCCTGTATGTTTCTTTCATCACACCATGTCTCGTTAGCCATAAGGCATACGCCCCCGCCCCTCTTCTTACCAGAAAGATTATGTTTCCGTCGGCGCGATGCGTAGAGAAACCCGCTGGCTGCACCGCCTCCGATAGAGTCTCTCCAGTGAGCCATGTTTCCGTGAAGCAAAGAAAGTTACAGTCTCTGATGTCCCTCTGGAATGCTACCCTTGCTCGGATTTCATCAACCTTGTTGTCAAGAGACTGGACATTGGCGAGAAGAATGCTAGGGAGTGGTGCACAATGTGCCCGTCTCCGGAGTCTGACCAGAAGACCGCCTCGTTTCCCTCTTTTTCGGAGTCATTTTTTTGGGTCACCACATGGGATCCATTCCGTTGTCCTGTTTGAAAGGCAGACCACAGGATCCGCGTCGCGAAAATCATATTCTTGATCGTACTGATGGTGAGTTGACGCTGATCTTATATTCAGTAGTTCTTCTCGACTGTATGTAATGAAACCTAAGATGACCTGGGGTACTAATGTAAGAAATAACACGTGAAAAAAACTGCATAGTTTCCTAGGAATGCGAAGCGGCCATCTCTGTCGGCGCCGGAAGTAATACAAAACCTCTCCTTGAGTACCCCCAGCCATTCCACACATTAAAAGTATTCAGAACTAGCACACCTGATGCAATAGATTCAAACAGGTCTGAAATGCATGTAAAATACAACAAGACAGCCTGGAAATCAAATTGAAAGTGACAAGAGGGACTTACTGACAGAGGGCCCATGGGTGACCTGACAGTTGGGGCAGTGGTACAGGTCAATCTCTGCTGCTTTGTCTTCCTCCACTCCAACACAACTAAACAAAAAAAAATGTACACAATAAACAAAACCAATTTACTCAACTAGCCTACTGTAAAAAGTTGGAAATGAGTAAAGATGACACTGAAATATAACTTACCTTCCATGGAACCAGTCTTGACAGATGTCACACTCGATCATGAAGCGTGTGACATCATAGGGTAGGCGACACAGGCAGTATACTGGAACCGACGCCATACTGGGAGTGTATGGGAACGAGCACTGCTCTGTGTCTGACTGACAGTTAGCCCTAAATCTACTGAGAATGGGACAGCACTACACGTGATAGTCTAAATTGGAAATACGTTAGGGTTGCATTGAGTGCTTAATATATATAGTTAAAAAGGTGAGGGTACTGAAGCAGCACAGGGCAGTGCCAGTAACAGGTTAACGTTTGTCTCACTTCACTGGGACTAGGTGCCTGTCACACTGTACAGGCCATGGTCAGGAACCTGTTGAACGGGTAGAAAAGAGAGCACAAACGTATCTGTTAAAAACGTATACAGGGATTTGGGTGTTAGGTTAAGGGTAAGATATATATAGGCTAGTCTTACTAACAGAAAGTTTCTCGTTAGTTAGCTACTAACGTTATACTTGGCTTGCTAGCAGTGAGTCTTGACTAGCAAGCTAGCGCCCGATTAGCTAAATATAGCTAGCTAACAAGATGCATATTAAACAATATTGCTACAAAAGTTGGCTAAATAATAATAACATGGCGTATGGGGAGGCCTTGCAAACTGACAGCTTTCACATCTTAAAAAAAAGACAAACATCATTATTGGCTAAGTAACGTTAGCTTGCTAGTACTAGGTAGGAAAATAACATTAGCTAGCAGCTTAACTACATAACGTTACTTAAAGATTGCACCCTGGCTAACAATAATGGCTTAAGTAACTTAGCTATGTAAACTAATGTTAGCTAACAAACGAAAAGTACAGTTAATTTAACGTTACCGATGGCTAGCAAGCTGGTAATAATTTGTATTGAATGACTAGCTATATTTTAGTTAGTTGCAATTCAAGACAACACATTTCAGTATTTGGCTACTATAACTGCTGTTTATTCACTAACTTAGCTGCTAGCAGAAAGGCTAGCCACCGTTGGCTAACGTATGCAACGCGATAGGTAATCATCGGTTAGATCTGTATTAATCTATATAGTTTAATATCTAGTATTTAATATTTGTTCATGACAACAACTAAACGTATTGGAGTAGCTGTATGTAAGTTGCACGTTCAGAAAATCGGTCCGAAATAATTTCTTACCGGGATTTGAATTGTCTGGCTGCTGCAGAGGCCGCCGGCCAAGCATTCGAAATCGGTTAAAATCCGTACGAAAGGCCGAGGATCGATGAGGCCTTATTATGCAGCGAAAAGTATTTTTAAAATTCCGTTACTGCATAGGTTTTTTTGCCACAAATTATGTCCAGGTGTGTAGTTTGTCACCAAATATATATTGCAGGGTTTGAATAGATTAAAATACAACTACATGAGCAATGTTACTATAAACAACTAAAACATAAAAGACATTTGTGATGGAGCAACGGCATTTCAAATCACTCGCAAAGAGACAGTCTGCAGTTGAAATAACAATAACGTTGCGCTAGTAGCGGGCCTTCAAATGTAGGCAGAGAGGAAGAGGCAAAGCGAGCGGCATAACTGGTCCCGAAAACTGTCTACTCCAGCAGGTGGCGTTTTTTCGCTAACTGGGGCGATGCATTTTTGTATGGAGGTCAATGAGCGAGTCTCGAATTTGGTTAACAAAAAATGTAATGGCTTATTTGTTACGTGTGGCTTATTTAATTGAATATGAGTTTCGTAATGATTAGGTTGTTCTGAGTGTATCGATATAAGTAGGATATGTGATATCCCGGCAACTTTGAGTAAAAAACACTTCATTTCGGAGTTGGTCCTGGTTTTCATTAGTTACCACAGCCACAAAGTAAAAACCCCGCCTACTTCCACAATGTATCCTCTTAAAATGTGCTTTTAAATCTAACCTTAACCACACTGCTAACCTTATGGCTAACACTAATCTTAAATTAAGACCAAAAAGCACATTTTTGTTTTCATGAATTCTTACGATATAGCCCATTTTGACTTTGTGCTTGTGGTAACTAGTGGACACCGTTGTGCCTGTTGTTCACACGCGTATCTGCCCTGTCATTGGCTGGAATAGTCCCACCTGATCTTACCTCCTCCCAAATGCCTTCCATTTTTGAAGACATTTATTTTCATTGTTGGAGCGGCCTCTACAGTATCTGTTCAATATAATGGATAATATGTGACGTAGGCCGACAAAATGAAACAATATTTACATTACAGGGAGGTAATCATTCAACTGTAATAACCCTAACAAGCAGCTATTACACCCTATCCACCTAGGTCTGTAATAA
This sequence comes from Oncorhynchus gorbuscha, assembly GCF_021184085.1. Classification (NCBI taxonomy): domain Eukaryota; kingdom Metazoa; phylum Chordata; class Actinopteri; order Salmoniformes; family Salmonidae; genus Oncorhynchus; species Oncorhynchus gorbuscha. The sequence goes on from NC_060175.1 coordinate 95,507,071, forward strand.
AATACATTATTTCAACCATATAATGACAAGACGGGAAATTGAGGACAGGTGTGGGTCCAATAGAATAAGCAACAAAATGCCCATTAACAGATTGATGTTTAACACCATTTATTTTGATTAGTTACAAAACATAAATAAAATCAACAATTAAATGAGTTAACATTTTACAGAGGCTAAATCACCAGCAACATACGTTTTATTTATATGTTTTTCTGTTTAAATATCTTTATAAATCATTGGTTCCGAATCTAGTGTAATATCTGGACACTCAAATATGTGTCATATAGAAGATCCTAATGGCCTATAGATAGTCTAGGCCTGCCCCTTGATAATGTTTTGTTGTTTGTCCAGTGAGTCAAGATGTGAAATGTAAGATAATATTACCATAGAGATAAAACAAGTTGAGATATCCCTATGATTATATCCACGCTGACAAAACCTCTCGTAATTGAAACATGATGTAGCTAACATGATGTAGCTAACATGATGTAGTCTAAGATGAACATACAGTGAGGGAAAAAAGTATTTGATCTCCTGCTGATTTTGTACATTTGCCCACTGACAAAGAAATGATCAGTCTATCATTTTAATGGTAGGTTTATTTGAACAGTGAGAGACAGAATAATGACTAAAAAATCCCGAAAAACACATGTTATAAATTGATTTGCATTTTAATGAGGGAAATAAGTATTTGACCCCTCTGCAAAAGATGACTTAGTACTTGGTGGCAAAACCTTTGTTGGCAATCACAGAGGTCAGACGTTTCTTGTAGTTGGCCACCAGGTTTGCACACATCTCAGGAGGTATTTTGTCCCACTCCTCTTTGCAGATCTTCTCCAAGTCATTAAGGTTTCGAGCCTGACGTTTGGCAACTCGAACCTTCAGCTCCCTCCACAGATTTTCTATGGGATTAAGGTCTGGAGACTGGCTAGGCCACTCCAGGACCTTAATGTGCTTCTTCTTGAGCCACTCCTTTGTTGCTTTGGCCGTGTGTTTTGGGTCACTGTCATGCTGGAATACCCATCCACGACCCATTTTCAATGCCCTGGCTGAGAGAAGGAGGTTCTCACCCAAGATTTGACGGTACATGGCCCCGTCCATCATCCCTTTGATGCGGTGAAGTTGTCCTGTCCCCTTAGCAGAAAAACACCCCCAGAGCATAATGTTTCCACCTCCATGTTTGACGGTGGGGATGGTGTTCTTGGGGCTGTAGGCAGCATTCCTCCAAATACGGCGAGTTGAGTTGATGCCAAAGAGCTCCATTTTGGTCTCATCTGACCACAACACTTTCACCAAGTTGTCCTCTGAATCATTCAGATGTTCATTGGCAAACTTCAGATGGGCATGTATATGTGCTTTCTTGAGCAGGGGGACCTTGCAGGCGCTGCAGGATTTCAGTCCTTCATGGCGTAGTGTGTTACCAATTGTTTTCTTGGTGACTATGGTCCCAGCTGACTTGAGATAATTGACAAGATCCTCCCGTGTAGTTCTGGGCTAATTCCTCACCGTTCTCATGATCATTGCAACTCCACGAGGTGAGATCTTGTATGGAGCCACAGGCCGAAGGAGATTGACAGTTCTTTTGTGTTTCTTCCATTTGCAAATAATAGCACCAAATGTTGTCACCTTCTCACCAAGCTGCTTGGCGATGGTCTTGTAGCCCATTCCAGTCTTGTGTAGGTCTACAATCTTGTCCCTGATTTCCTTGGAGAGCTCTTTGGTCTTGGTCATGGTGGAGAGTTTGGAATCTGATTTATTGATTGCTTCTGTGGACAGGTGTCTTTTATACAGGTAACCAGCTGAGATTAGTAGCACTCCCTTTAAGAGTGTGCTCCTAATCTCAGTTTGTTACCTGTATAAAAGACACCTGGAAGCCAGAAATCTTTCTGATTGAGAGGGGGTCAAATACTTATTTCCCTCATTAAAATGCAAATCAATTTATAACATTTTTGACATGCGTTTTTCTGGATTTTGTGGTCTCTCACTGTTCAAATAAACCTACCATTAAGATGATAGACTGATCATTTCTTTGTCAGTGGGCAAACGTACAAAATCAGCAGGGGATCAAATACTTGTTTCCCTCACTGTACTATGGGGGGGACTCCATCAACAGAGATGAGAACCAATGTTTTCTAGTATCAGATAACCTCAGATTTTAAATGTTGATCAGAAGAACACAATTTTACATTTTGTACAACCCCATTTCAAAATACAAAAATAATATTTTCTTCTTTTAGATTACATTTTGGTAACACTTCAGGAAAGGGTGAGTTCCACATTTCCTTTTCGTGAATATCATTAAGCTGTGACATATGGTCAACATGTTAGTGTTGACTTGACAGCACTTCCTCCACTCCACTAATAATCAGCAACTATATTACTGTGAGAATGTGGGTTGTCTCATAAAAAAAAAACAAATACTGAAAACCATTATGTTAAACTCTATATTCATATGCAATTTGTAACGGTTTTACTTTTTGAACAACCATAAGCACAAACTGTTTTAGCTCCCCAATAGAAATGTCAATGTTTTGTTTTCGTCCTTCCACTTTCAGTAGTTTTAGGGTGAGTTTTTAATTCACTATGAAGCAGTCTGTCTCATACAGTGAGCTCTAGAAGTATTGAGACAGTGACACATGATGTGTTGTTTCGGCTCTGTACTCCAGCACTTTGGATTGGAAATTATACAATTAATATGCGGTTAAAGTGCAGACTGTCGGCTTTAATCTGAGGGTATTTTCATCATATAGGGTGAACCGTTTAGAAACTGTAGCACTTCTTGTACATAGTCCACGTTTTTGGTGCACAGTCACACACACACACACAGTAAAGTATTAATTCCAAAAGGCAATATGAGAACAGCCCCCATACATTTACATGGGTTCTCCATTACCATGAAATGACTTGGCATTTAGTTTGTTTTCTCATCATTGTTTTCCTTGGATGACACCTTCAATATGCAGGGCTGAGACTGGTAGAGGAAATAACACATTTATCTAAAACAAATGTTTTTCTGTTGTGCACAGCAGCAGACATGATATATATACAAGTGCTTATATATATATATATATATATATATATATATATATATATATATATATATATACATATATATATATAAAAGCACTTGTAAGTAGATTGCACTAAAGTCAGGCAAGTCAAGGTATGTTGTAGCCGTAAGACCATGCAGTTTTAGTCTCGATGAGTGTTTATTCAGTAAGATTTAAATGAAAGCCCACTGAACATATTCATCAATTAAATCCATTTTTCAGTGTATTAAGGAAATCAATTGATCAGAATTGAATCATGTTACTCATCAACATGTTATTTTAGATCTTCTAACCTAGTTGTTACCACTACTTATCAATGTAAAATATAACAATACACAAAGTACATGCCTTGCCAGTGCACTACACCGTACAACAGTATGCTTAGTGACATCGTGGTAGTGATAATAGCCAGGTAGCACCATTATTACCATGCTCTGTGGTGTTACTGTAACATGCTGTTGTTGTAACTGCTTTACATCTCATTGGTAGCCTGTTGAAACATTTGTGCTATGTTCATGTAAGATGTTGGCTCACTGTATTGGCTTGTAAATGTCTGGTTAATTGTTGTCAACGTGCTTCTACAAAAATATTTTGTTAAATGCCTTACAAACAATACAGGATGATAACATTTAGATGACAGTTAGTAATTGCACTTCTAAAATCCATAGTCCTTTTCAATATAAGTAAGCATTGACAAATAAAAATACAATAATAATGTCATAATGTTTGTGTTCCTTCATGTCTCTGCTTGGGAGAAGAGTTCAGGGTCCAAATTAGTTGGATTTAAAAAAATAACATGGTGTCAAAACACATAAGAGAAATGTATTGAGAAAATCAATGGCAACACAAACAGACACACACAAATACACACACAAACGTTACGCAAGTTTGTACATCTCAACACTCAAACACAACAATAACCCCACCAGAGTTCCAAATGTCCCCTCTGTCTGTACATACTCTACTCTACATACTCTACATAGACTCAACCATCTCTCTCATTCACTCCCCATCTCAACTTTACAAACCCACTGGCGTCCATTTTCTCATTCTCAGACATTTAACTCTCATAACATACACACTCTCCATCCTTTTTCTCCTTCCCTCGTTCCATCATAATCAACATCACTCTTCCCTTTTTTTATTTTCTTCATTTCACTGCTGTCCCAGAGGAAGAGTTGAGGTTGGGGGCGTGGGGTGAAGTTTGGCACTGGATGGTTGAGCTGCAGCAGAGCAGCAGGAGGAGGAGCAGAATGTCCCTCCGGGGACACCGGTGGCAGCAGCAGCAGGTCCAGTGTCTATGGTTCCCACCACCGCGGTTGTGCTCGACCCAGGAATCAGACACCCAGGCTGCTCTAGGGCCAGCTCAGATGACGGGGCCATTTGGGGTATCTGGGAAGGCAACAGAGGTTGATTCTGATTCTGTGGTGAGGTTCCTACACCTACATTGGGCTGCTTGGGTATCTGTTGTTGCCCAGTCTGTGGCTGTACAGGAGCCAGGGACTGAGACAGTAGTGGAGTCTGGATTAGGGGCTGTTGTTGTAGGCATAGAGGTGATTGCTGAAAGGGCTGTATCTGTAATGGGTGAGGAGGCTGGGCTTGCTGGAGATGTAAACTTTGCTGCAGCTGTGGGACTTGAGGCATGTGCGTTTGTTGTTGTTGTTGCTGTGATCCTGGTGGTCCCCCCACCCCGCTCCACTGGCTCAGGCTCCCCCCAGCAGTGTATTGAGCTGGGGCTGGGGAGGCCTGGGGGTTCAGTGGTGCCACAGGAAACCAACCTGGAGGAGCCACCTGGAAAGATGACAGCCAAGACACACTAATGAGCACCATAACACCAAGCATACCATTATAATGTATGTAATAACTAGGGCTTTTGCGGTGACCGTATTACCGCCACACAGGCAGTCACGAGTCAAGACGGCAGTCAAATTGCCTATGACCGTTGGTCACTGTAATCCCAGTCCAAAACTGCAAATGAATGGCGCTGATGAGTAGCGTACCAAACTTGCTAATAGCCTGGTAATAAGCGCTCTATTGTTCATCTAATCAGTCTCTAAACACATCATTATTGAATTTGAATAATCTGAATGATGAGGACAAATAGTGATGGGAGTTACAGAGTTTCCGTTCCGAAATAGACACGGGAAAGCCCTGGACTCAATATGCATTTTTAAAACCTGTTCCAAAAGGATCTAAAGGACAACCGGTCCAATCCGAGTGAGGGAAGCAGCAGAAAAGCCAATGGTTTGCTACTTTATTAAAAGGCTTGGAGCACCGCAGCACGGAGGGAGAGACCGTAACCACTGTTATCTCGCTCTAGACTGACTTATTGCTAGTAACTTATCGTCCCAATCCGATTACATATTACCTGTCTGACTGCATCAAACCGAAATATACTAAACTAATTGAGGCTAGCCATAATGTTACTGCACTTCTCACTGTCCTACAGTTAGCCTAAACATAACAATAACTCCATTCAGATTATAGTGTAAATAGCATCCTAACTGTTGGCTTTTTGTCATTGTAGCCTTTCTTTCTCATTTCACTTTTAATTCCGTCATTTTAATTTCATCTAAAATTGATTTGATATCCCACCAACTTTCTTGCTACACAAGCAGAGCATCAATGCAATTGTCTCTCTCTCGCTGCTTGAAGTGCAAGGATCAGAGTGCATGCCTTTTTTTGCAACTTTTTCCAAATCCTCAATATAGAGTTGTATCATGTAGCTCTTATGTTTTGATTTCTAAGACATTCCCAGGTTTATAGGCCTATCACAACTAAAGAAACAATGGATTTTATTATGATGGCTATATTAAATGGATTTATTAGACTCAAAAAAAAAATCTGACTCATGTAGGTGTAGTAGTAGTAGAAACAGTAGTAGTAGTAGTAACAGTAGTAGTAGTAACAACAGTAGTAGTAGTAACATTAGTAGTAGTAGTAGTGGTAGTAATAACAGTAGTAGTAGTAGTAGTAACAACAGTAGTAGTAGTAGTAACAACAGTAGTAGTACTAGTAGTAACAGTAGTAGTAGTAGTAGTAGTAATAACAGTAGTAGTAGTAGTAGTAGTAACAACAGTAGCAGTAGTAGTAGTAACAGTAGTAGTAGTAGTAGTAGTAACAACAGTAGCAGTAGTAGTAGTAACATTAGTAGTAGTAGTAGTAATAACAGTAGTAGTAGTAGTAGTAACAACAGTAGTAATAGTAGTAGTAACAGTAGTAACAGTAGCAGTAGTAACAACAGTAGTAGTAGTAGTTATTGGTAGCTTGCAGTCATAGACTGAATTGTACACCAACTGTATGTATAGGTCACAAGTGGGTGGACCTTGTACTTTACCTCTGTGGGCTGTGGCCAGCCTCTCAACTCCTGCACCTGCTGAATCTGCTTGATTTGATTGAGCGAGGGCTTGGGATGGGTGGGACCCACTGTATCCTTCGTCCAATCATCAACCAGTCTGTGCAAGTCATCTGTGAACGTGCTCTTCCTGGCACCTTGGGAGGGAGGACTGTGGTCTGTGAAAAGAAAAAGGGAAGATATTCAATCAAACACTTTATTCAGAGGAAGAGGAATAGTCTTATGTTTTGGTGAAACCTTTACTTACCTCTTTTAGTAGTCAGTAGGTTGGTGTGTTCTGGGTTGCAGTACGGTGGTAGTCTGCTCTGTTCTCCGCCTGAAAAACTACTGGACTGCTCGATACCTTCACGAGATACAACAGACAGTCAGATATCACATGTACAGCGCCTTTGGAAAGTATTCAGATCCCTTGACGGTTTCCACATTTGGCTTCGTTACAGCCGTATTCAAAAAGTTATTCAGTTGTTTTTTCCCCCCACATCAATCTACAAACAATACCCCTTGATGACAAAAACAAGTTTGTAGAAATGTTTGCTAATTAATTTGTTTAAATATATGGAAATATCACATTTACATAAGATTTCAGACCCTTTACTCAGTAGTTTGTTGAAGCACCTTTGGCAGCGATTACAGCCTTGAGTCTTCTTGGGTATGACACTAAAATCTTGGCACACCTGTATTTGGGGAGTTTCTCCTATTGTTCTCTGCAGATCTCTCAAGCTCTGTCAGGTTGCTGCACAGCTATTTTCAGGTCTCTTCAGAGATGTTCGATTGGGTTCGAAAGCTGATCAAACACTCATACGTTGTATTGGCTGTGTGCTTAGGGTCATTGTCTTGATGGAAGGTGAACCTTTGCCCCAGTCTGAGGTCCTGAGCGCCCTGAAGCAGGCTTTCATCAAGGATCTCTCTGTACTTTGCTCCATTCATCTTTGTCTCGATCCTAACTAGATTCCCAGTACCTGCCACTGAAAAACATCCCCACTGCATAATGCTGCCACCACCATGCTTCACCGTAGGGATGGTGCCAGGTTTCCTTCAGACGTGACGCTTGGCATTCAGACCAAAGAGTTCAATCTTGGTTTCATCAGGCCAGATAATCTTGTTTCTCATGGTCTGAGAGTCCTTTAGGTGCCTTTAGGCAAACTCCATTTTTTAATTTGTTTTTATTTTTACCTTTATTTAACTCGGCAAGTCAGTTAAGAACAAATTCCTAATTTACAATGACGGCCTACCGGGTAACAGTGGGTTAACTGCCTTTCCCAGATCTGTGCCTCGATACAATCCTGTCTCAGAGCTCTATGGACAATTCCTTCGACCTCATGGCTTGGTTTTTGCTCTGACATGCACTGTGGGATATTATATAGACAGGAGTGTGCCTTTCCAAATCATATCATGTCCATAGATGGACTTGTACAAACATCCCAAGGATGATCAATGGAAACAGGATGCACCTGAACTAAATTTCAAGTCTCATAGCAAAGGGTCTGAATACTTACGTAAATTAAGTTTCTTAATTCATGAGAAAAAATATCTAAAAACCTGTTTTTGCGTTGTCATTACGGGGTGTTGTGTGTAGGGGGAAGGAGGATGGAGAGAGAGAAAAATACAAGGAGATCGAGATTGAAAGACCAAAAGTAGACCCAGGAAGAGTGATTGGTTACCAGGGTGACCAGTGACTCCATTGTTGTCTATGTGGGAGTGGGGTCTGGGCCGGAGCTTGGCTTTGGCCGTGCGGGGCCTGCGGGGGGAGAGGGCTGTCGCTCCCGAGGGGAGGGTTGGGGTGCGGGGCAGAGGCAGGGTCGGCCGGTGCTCTTGGAGGGAGCGGAGCTGTTTGTACAGTTCCTGGAGCTCTGTGTTCTGCTGAGCTTGCAGGGACACCACCTCATTGATGTGTCTGGCAAGAGGTAGAACACAGGGAGAGGAAAGAGGAAGGGGAGAAAGGGAGGAGGGAGGAAGGGAAATTAACAGAATGGAGTTTGGGAGATCATTAATGAAAGAGAGACAGAATAGAGAGACAGAAATAATTGAGGAGGAAGAAGTGAGGACATTTGAGAATATAGGCAGGCAGGGATGAAGTAGAATGAGAGGGAGGAAGAAGTGAGGGCATTTGAGAATATAGGCAGGCAGGGATGAAGTAGAATGAGAGGGAGGAAGAAGTGAGGACATTTGAGAATATAGGCAGGCAGGGATGAAGTAGAATGAGAGGGAGGAAGAAGTGAGGACATTTGAGAATATAGGCAGGCAGGGATGAAGTAGAATGAGAGGGAGGAAGAAGTGAGGACATTTGAGAATATAGGCAGGCAGGGATGAAGTAGAATGAGAGGGAGGAAGAAGTGAGGACATTTGAGAATATAGGCAGGCAGGGATGAAGTAGAATGAGAGGGAGGAAGAAGTGAGGACATTTGAGAATATAGGCAGGCAGGGATGAAGTAGAATGAGAGGGAGGAAGAAGTGAGGACATTTGAGAATATAGGCAGGCAGGGATGAAGTAGAATGAGAGGGAGGAAGAAGTGAGGACATTTGAGAATATAGGCAGGCAGGGATGAAGTAGAATGAGAGGGAGGAAGAAGTGAGGACATTTGAGAATATAGGCAGGCAGGGATGAAGTAGAATGAGAGGGAGGAAGAAGTGAGGACATTTGAGAATATAGGCAGGCAGGGATGAAGTAGAATGAGAGGGAGGAAGAAGTGAGGGCATTTGAGAATATAGGCAGGCAGGGATGAAGTAGAATGAGAGGGAGGAAGAAGTGAGGGCATTTGAGAATATAGGCAGGCAGGGATGAAGTAGAATGAGAGGGAGGAAGAAGTGAGGACATTTGAGAATATAGGCAGGCAGGGATGAAGTAGAATGAGAGGGAGGAAGAAGTGAGGACATTTGAGAATATAGGCAGGCAGGGATGAAGTAGAATCAGAGGGAGGAAGAAGTGAGGACATTTGAGAATATAGGCAGGCAGGGATGAAGTAGAATGAGAGGGAGGAAGAAGTGAGGACATTTGAGAATATAGGCAGGCAGGGATGAAGTAGAATGAGAGGGAGGAAGAAGTGAGGACATTTGAGGATATAGGCAGGCAGGGATGAAGTAGAATGAGAGGGAGGAAGAAGTGAGGACATTTGAGAATATAGGCAGGCAGGGATGAAGTAGAATGAGAGGGAGGAAGAAGTGAGGACATTTGAGAATATAGGCAGGCAGGGATGAAGTAGAATGAGAGGGAGGAAGAAGTGAGGGCATTTGAGAATATAGGCAGGCAGGGATGAAGTAGAATGAGAGGGAGGAAGAAGTGAGGACATTTGAGAATATAGGCAGGCAGGGATGAAGTAGAATGAGAGGGAGGAAGAAGTGAGGACATTTGAGAATATAGGCAGGCAGGGATGAAGTAGAATGAGAGGGAGGAAGAAGTGAGGACATTTGAGAATATAGGCAGGCAGGGATGAAGTAGAATGAGAGGGAGGAAGAAGTGAGGACATTTGAGAATATAGGCAGGCAGGGATGAAGTAGAATGAGAGGGAGGAAGAAGTGAGGACATTTGAGAATATAGGCAGGCAGGGATGAAGTAGAATGAGAGGGAGGAAGAAGTGAGGACATTTGAGAATATAGGCAGGCAGGGATGAAGTAGAACGAGAGGGAGGAAGAGAATACAAATTGGTCAAAATGGGAAAAAGGTGAATTCAGTAGATACTTCAAGTTTCTTTCTTTCTTTCTTTCTTTCTTTCTTTCTTTCTTTCTTTCTTTCTTTCTTTCTTTCTTTCTTTCTTTCTTTCTTTCTTTCTTTCTTTCTTTCTTTCTTTCTTTCTTTCTTTCTTGATTGGGTTCATTATAATCTAATCTTTCCTTCTCCCCTCCATGTCTCACTTCTCTCTCATCTTGTGCAGCTCCTTCCTCAGGTCTTCATCCCCCATTTCACTCTCCTCATCATCACTACTGCCTAGGGGTGAGTGACCATGCCCATGTCCTCGGGGTGGGTGGCTCAGTGCTGGATTCTTCTTCCCTTCCTCTCCCTCTTTCCCTCGGGCCCTCCTCCTTTCTCTCTCCAAGTCAGGAGACACAGGGGAGCTGTCTGTTAGCTCTTTCTCCTCTCTTTGGGCCTCCGTATGGGTGACAGAGAAGCGCCCCACTTTCCTGTGACTGCTGCCTATACCGGAGGCTGCCTCTTTGGGGGGAGAGGCCTCGGGGAGCTGGGGCACTGCGGTGACCTGGAGAAATGTGAGTCATTAACTTTGATTGTGTTCCTCCCCCACCAGCCTATTC